>NC_091135.1:493119-648119 GCF_041381155.1 Argopecten irradians
GTATTATTGTATGTACTGACTATCTACTTTCCAACATACAAACAAACAAACACACATAACAATAAACAAACAAACCTTATATTCTTTCTCGAAGATTTCTGATTTGTTTTGAAGCTTTGTTTGGACTATAGATATAAGTTCGGAGAGAGGAAATCCAACCGGACCGGTGTTACTATAGACATTTTCAGCTGGTGTGGATTCCTCCCGGGACACTTCTGCCGCATTTATATACACATTTCCGGTCTCCTTGGACGGCTCCTCTTCTTCTTCAGCTGGTCCGGAAACAAATGTGTTATAGAATAGGTGTACACCAAATACACAATGTCATTTTATCATTATATCTTAGATGTGCTCTTATTTTCCATAATTTTCATCGGCTAATACATGGCCACGAGACGTGCAATATATAGCATATTGACACGGTATTTTTCATTTTCCAATTTTTAGAAACATCGGGTTAATATTCCTTTGCGAACTGCATTGCCCAAACGCTGCATTCTTCAGGGAGACGTTTTTTGACCAATGTTTTTCTTGTAATTAATATACATGTACTCATTAGAGATTGTTTTTGACATTTGTTAACAAACGAGATATCCAATATATTATGGATTTTTATTTCGGTCCATATGGTATTATATCACCAATATAGAATTTAAAATAATTACCTCGGGCTTCGTTCTCGGTCATTATTTATTCTACTCGGGCGATATAACACTATGTGGACGTCAACCAGGTCTATAATTGATATACAAGTATTAGCTTCCCAAAATGCTAAGAAGGCTACCATACAGCATTATTTATTAGGAAGCAATAATAGGAAAGCTTGAATAATCGTTCTGTTCACAGTAAGCTGCCATAGTTCTTATGACAATTCATTTTTGAAGAATGATTATTTAAATGCTTTCACATTCAATGTAAAAGATATCCAACTTTTTGATATTCATCAAAGGGCCACTAGGCTACCTTTCCGAAACAAAAAATAATGATCGCCAAAGATGAGGTTACAACACTAACGAACTAGAAGTTGAAGTTTTGCCGTCTGGTGCAGAAATAATCAACTAACACGACGTCGGGAAACATAAGACGTTTTGGCCAGCCAATCAAAGTGAACAGACTATTTATAACCATGTAAAATCCCAACAACATGGCAGGCAAAGCGACCGATTATCAAAGCTACCATCCCACAAAGCTACCATCCTGGGATGGTAGCAATAAGGTAGCAATTATCATCATATCTACAAATCAATTGTTTAATTAAAGGTAAATATCGCCGTCAGAGAAACAAGTGATAATCGTGTTATTATTGGATATAACTTGAGAACCATAAAAAGAAGAACATGGAATTTCAAAGCAGCATAAATTAATGCTACAATGACACATCCTGACCCAATCTATAGTACGTTATATATTTATATGCTAAAAACAACCCAATTTAATTGTCACCTGATATATTGCTATACATGTTTTTCTCCGCTTCTCCTTGTGTTTTACTTCGCTTTTCCACTTCTTCGTTGTAGATATTATCTTGTTTAAGATTGGAATGTAGTATACCATCGAAGGATTTCGGCTTTCCAGCACTCAAGCGACGTCTGTTGAAAATGGATATAAATAGAATCGGTCCAAAGAATAACATTCAGTAACTCCCAAACTCTGTGCAATATCGTTAACTGGTATTTTATAACAAACCTTCATTTGTTTAATGCTTTAGATGTAAGTAAATTGATAATACTCTGGTTCAAATCTATATTTTATATTTACCTCCTGAACAGTATGATAAGTACTGTGACTATGACAGCGGCTAGTATCACCCCTACAACAGCTCCCACTATTGGGCCTACTGGAGAGGTGGGCGGAGTACTGGGTGTCTGTGCCTGTTTTCCTGGTCATTGTAAAATATCTGAGATTTAGGTTAGTTTCTCAAATATGTATTTAATATTCGGCATACATGTTGTAGAATCAGTGATTGATGTACTTCATATCCCTATACAATTATTCCGTCTTTGCATAATACAGAGTTAGCTCCCTTGCGGGTAGGTATCGATTGTTACGTCATTATTTTGTGAGCGCAATTCACGTCGTTTTCTCCGAAACGTATGACGTTACGCTCGTAAACACATGACGTCACAATCAATACCTACCCGCAAGTGCGGATAACTCTGTAATATGCAAATTAGGAATAGTGCTGGACAGTATACACTATGTATTTAACCACTCAAAATCATAATCTTTTATTATATTTTTGTTTCTGTCACTCTATTGTACGTATTAATTTATGTATATACACACAGATTATGTTCTTGTTTCCAAGATTAAAATGAACAAATAAAACAATTTAATAAAAACTACTACTATCTATAACACAATGAAGAAATAAACGTACTTGTTCTGCAGAAATTGCCTTCATACCCGGTATCACATTCAGTACTACAAACACCAGAATCCATTACACATCTACTGCAATGGCCGCATGTCATACTGCATGACAAACCATATAAACCAGCCACACATTCTGTTAATTATAAAATAGGGCATGGTAGGAATGACAACAGCAAAAATATCCAAATCTACATAAATGTTTCTACCGCTTGATATCTGAAACAAAAATAAAATAAAATGCTTATGTTGACAACAATCTAAAGCTCCGTTACATGAAATCATATATATGATAAAACGGTAACAAATGCTAGGAATTGCTTTAAAGCATCAGTTTTTTAAATAGTTCGTTATATAAGACGCAGTTAAGACCATGCAATAAGCTCACTTACTTGTACATTCCCCGCTGTTCTGATCACATTCACTGCAATTACTAATGCATGGCATAGAACAGTTCGTCCCAAAAAATCCACCGACGCAACCTTCAATGATATAATTGAAAGTGAAAATAAATAATGGAATGAACATTATATTCAGGAATATGCCTAAATCGTACGTAACACATTTATTTAGTTTCTCCGATTCATATAACGATTATAAGAAATTCTAGGTGTCAGAAGGTCGGTTTATTGTGAATAGATATAATGACCCTACATGCATTGGATAATACACCCGGTCTTACAGCAATAGATAAATGTGTATTATCGAGATTCCACAAATATCTTATAGGTATTTTTTTTCTTAATGACTTTTATTTTCAATATAATGCTTACCTGAGCAGGATGCCGTGGTTTTATCACAGATTCCATTCTGACAGTTTTCTGGACAATCAAGTTGGCAGATTTCTCCACGTTTTGTTGGGACGCAGGCTGAATCATTTGTAGTTTATTAGTCCGGTAATCTTATACAAGCTTCAGTTATATGTTTACTTTTCACGCAGTCTCAATTATAGAATTCCACTTATTCTTTTTTACTTTCATTATTTTTTTTTATATTTTCATGTATTATGTCTTTTCTTATCGTAATTATCATGTATATTTACAAGAAAGAGGGTATTTTCTATATCATTCCTATTTTACGAGCGAGTTGTTTCACAGAAATCTTTAGATACCTAGAGTTCATGGTACATGTATCTTAATATGGAAAGATAAACAACCTACCTGTGCAGTGTCCATTATCTTGTGCACAAACCATATCCCTACAATTAGTTGAGCAATTATATTGGCACACGTCGCCATACTTTCCTATAACGCATTCTGAAACAAAATATTATCCGATGTCAATTTAAGAATTCACGATACACCTGTCTACACAAATCAACAAAATGTAAGTTAATAGATATAAAGAAGCATACAATACCTTCACAAGACCCGTTGTTTCTCAAACACTTGGTATTCTTGCAATTGTTGGAGCAGTTGAATTCACAGAAATCACCATACTTGCCAGGACTGCAGTCTGAAATTAAAAGAAAGAATAAATACACAAGATAAGCCTTACCAAAAGAAAACTGTTGTAATCATCAGTCGATCAAATACAATAAATATAATCCAATAGCAACTAAATGTGATTATTAATAATGTTTTCTTCCATAGATATACAAAAATGTACACTTTTTTCACAGTTCTTTAACTGCTTTTCCTCGTGATTTTTCCTATTGTATCGCCTGTAAAACTGAATATAATTAATAAATTAAAATAAATAAGATAAGGATGAAAGTTAATGTATGCATTTCAAAATCACTCCATATCTCCCTAATATCATCAACAATCTGTTCAAATTTTTGATTATTTAATTTACCAAAGAAGATCATCTATTCGAAATTCGAAATTAATTTTGGGTCTTTTTTATGAAATCATTGCGCAGTTATACTAGTATATTTTTCTTTTATGGGCTGATGAAGTCATATTAAATCAATGATATTTTGAAACAACCAAAATATTATATGGACGAAATCACTGGATATCATGTGCATTATGTGAAAAATGGATAATTATTGTTTAATTATACATACTGTTGCAATGTCCAGAGTCTTGTGCGCACAAACTATTCTCACAATTCGTAGAACAATTATATTGGCAGCGATTTCCATACGTCTGTGGAACGCACCCTGAAAAAGCAAACATTTAAGTCATTAATGTAGCGGGTTCTCACAAAAGTTCGCAAACAAAATTTATTTTATAACCCGATGAAGTTAAAAAAGAGTGACATCAATACTTTTAATTAATCTTTCGGACTATTAATAATATAAAATACGTTTTAGATGTACTATTCCATTCATTTCCAATGGATTAAATCAATACGCAACGTCGACGTCTCTATTGTGACGTCATGATAATGTAGAGTTTTCACCCCATTCTCTGATTCATAGAAGTATGAAGAAAAAGTACATGCCAAAAAGAACGTCGGATTTAGTATGAAAAAATTATAATTAAATATAGTGGTATAGATTTATGCTTTTGCAGTTAGTGATATCACAAACTGATTTTACATAAAAGGTCAAAGTAAGTCTCACCGAAGCAGTTTCCTGTGCCCTTTTCACAAAACGTTTCATTACAAGTTAGTGGACAGGTCAGATCGCATTTATCGCCATACTTCCCAGGGATACATCCTAAAATTAAAAATAATAATAATAATAATTCTTACTTTAATGTGTGTTAGAACAATGAATGTTTGTCGCACTATTTCAAATATTTTTTTATGTTTATATTGCATAGTTATCTTTTACATCTCTTTGCAGAACTGATCTGGAAAAGGTATTTTATTAATATTATCCGTTTAAGGAATTTTCCACCTTTTTTTATAATTAATTGCTTTGTTGAAACTTGTAAACAAATGTGCAGCTCATAAAGTATTTTTTTCGGATACTCTTTTATCCTTTTTATACATTGTATCTACGTCCAAATATTCTTGTGTTTTGCCTCGGTTATCTCCAAAACGATATAATGTAGCTTAATGCAACCATGATATAAAGTTTCCTTTTATTTCACTTAGTTGATGTCAATATCTTTCAAAAGGAATTATATTACCAGAGACTTACCGTAGCAGGTCCCTGTGTTCTTTTCACATAACGTCTCATTACAAGTAACTGGACAGGTCTCGTCACATTTGTCGCTATATGTTCCTGGGACACATTCTGTAACATTTATTTAATATCTCGTATTCTTTAATCAAAATGGGCAGTTTTTGATAGAAAATATGTTATTTGTACTATATTTTTTCATAATATTTTTCCCGTTTATAATGACAATAAAAAATCGTACCCTACCGGTCCTTGAGTGGATTATTGCACATTAAAAATGCAATTATCTCTATGTCCATGAAATGTGATCTTTTATGGTTAGCAGACACTGTTTTCTTGCTCCGATGAAGCTAATTTACCAATGGTTGTGAAATGTGACATTGATATCCATAATCTAACATTGGGTTACATGCATGTACAATTTTTACGTATACATAATGAGTTAGTTTATACTATTATATTTAGCTATTACAATGTATTCTACACATCCATACTTGTCAAATATATAAAAATTTATCTTTAAAGAAGTCATTGAATGTATATGATTATAGAAAGAGAAGATATCAATATGAAGTTGGGTATGATTTTAAATTAATAAGGGAAACATAGCGTAATACATGTCATTTTTGTGCCGAATTTGTTGGTTTAAAAGAAAAGTACACCATCCAAAAATGTCATTACAAGTCATTTCATAATGCCTTCATGTCACAGATATGCATTCTGAATACGTTTAGTGTGTAATTAATTGTATTTATATTAGTATGGAACTAAAGGTTGTGATTAAATGAAAAACGATTCATACCAAAACAATTTCCGCCATCCTTCTGACAACGATTATCTTTACAATTCGAGGGACAATCAAGGTTGCAGAAGTCACCATATTTTCCTGTTTCACAATCTGAAGAAAAAACCAATATAATGAAATGAATATTACTATAGATAACAATTATCCCGAATTTAAAAAAGTATTAGTGACAAGTTGATTAATATAATTTTTAAGCGACAAAAACTACTGTTTTGAAACATAAATGTTACTTTCAATATTGTTGGTACATTAATTGCATTCACAGAAATATTAATTATTTAAAGTTTTTTGATATATTAGTATTGAGTGCAATACCTGTACATGTATTTGAAACGCTACATTCGTTCATTTCTTTATTTTGAAAATAATAATGACACATGATACAATTTTCATAGTAATTCTTCCTTCTTTTATATTTGATACATTTTAGTGTTCTAGTGGAAATTTGTTTTTGTTTTCTTCGATAAATAAAATACATCAAACTACACAAGTACCAAACGATCATCATTTAAACCTTTATATGTAATGTAAGTTTGACTCCTAATTAGTTTAATGTTTTCTTTGTTCAACGATGACTAAGTTGATATCAATTGCTTACAGAAACACACTCCGGTCTTGGGGTTACAGTTCCCGCCATAACACGATCCTTGGCACATATTGCTACAGTTGTTATTACCTGGACCATGACGCCCCACTGCACATCCTGTGTCAAAAAACAAATTTATCACAAATCATTCATAAGAAGATTATCGGAAAAAAACTAGTATTACATCATCGAGAAAAACATTCTATGAAGATTAGAGAGACAGCGACGCTAAACTTCACAAGCTACACAGTCAACCACAGTGTACCGTTGTTCAATTCTTCTGATAAACATCGAATGACCAAACTACCGTCTCATCTCTGGTATCACACAGAACCTTCAATTCTAGTACGAAATCTTCTAGACGTTGCTATAATGAAAACGATATTAACATCTAGAAAATCTAGATTTTTTTAATTTGAGAAATTAACTTTTTAACGAGGTAATATATGATAAACAGTCACACATTACGGGACCTGTTTATCCCATGTACCTTTTACTCTATATTTATACCGTGAGGATAATCTGTCCCTTGTCTATTTTCAGGTTAACTTAACTTATACTGCATTATAACATCTTCCCGTAATAAAATGTAGTGCGTAATTAGAGAGCCAATATTCTGTTGGTTGATAATTACAAAGCACATACATGTCATCCGGCCGATATTGAAAAAAATCACTAAAATTTGACTTGATATTTTGTCTCTACTGCATGTCGCACTCTAGTTTTAAACAAGGGGGGGATAACCTAGTAAAGAACTCTGCTGAGAAAGTCTTATCAGCAACTGGTGACCAATCTAGTCATACATTAAATGCAATACATTTTCAAAAGAGGAAAGCGCTATGAATAGTAATCCGATGTTGAAAGCTATTCATAATCAAGATTGGTAGGAGTTGAACAGTGAGGGGCACTGGGATGTAAACCAACTGCTATGGAGTTATCGCGTGATTTTTCTTTTATGAAACAATCATAATTATACAGGATAAAATAATCTCATATAGAGGTCGGTTGAGAGGTAAATGTGATACGACTAATAAACTAGCTCTCGATTTCTAGGCTGTGAGTTCGAAGCCCAAATGGGAAAGTTGCCAGGTACTGATTATAGGTCGGTGTTTTTTTTCAGAAATAGTCCTGCTTTCCTCCTCCCTCTAAACCCTCTTTGTCCCTAAACTGATAGGACGCATTACGATATAAACCTAAACCGTCTGTTTAACTTTCTATTGATCTACGATTATATAAGAATGACGCTTATGTTTAAGGACTAGGGTACTCGCACGTGCCATGTTAATTGTCATAAAGGAATTGAATATCTGCGAAAGCGCTGATAGACATAACATGGATATTATGTTATGCATACAATATAACTAAAAAAAATAAATAAGAAAACACATTAATGTTATAATGATGTTTTCTTATTTAAACGATTTTTTTTGCTGTGTTTTGTAATCCATCCCTCTAACAGCGCTTTCGCAGACATCCAATTTCATCCTGACAACACGATTACGTGGAATTTCTCTAGTCCCTACCGGGGACTTCGTCGCGTCTTCGATTTTTTCTCTCTATAATATATGGACCTTAAAATTATATACATTGTCTCAGAAACACGAAATAACAAAGGAAAGCGATTTCATCACTCGTACCCTATTGGGCATCGAATGAATTCACGATCTACGGCACCTAATCGCCTAGCCAAACATACATGTGGCTTAAATCACTGTGTCATATCCACGTCCTCAACAAATAGAATAATGAAAAAACCAGTTTTCAATAGCTAAGTATTCGGTCAGATATCCTGACAAATCGTCAATTATATCATTTATACATTTGCGCACAGACGATAATGCACATCAACGGAGTCCAAATTGGAAAGGATATTCCAATCCAACTTTCGGAGCAACAACTCCCCACCTAGTGTATATGATGCAGTGTGAAACTACCGAATGTTTCAAATTTCCAATCGGAAATATTCTAGTTTATACTAATTTGTCAAAATGATTTACCAGTCTGAAAGGATGACAAATATTTATAAAAAAACATGTATATAATATTGCGTTTATTGTTTATTGAAGAACTTCCCTCCTCTCATCAGAATATTACAAAGATTAAAAAAAATTTTAGAACTTCCAATTTTATTAAAATATCGACAAATGAAAACAAAATCAACAATTTTTTTCACATTTTGTTTTCATTATATCTTGAAATACTATTTAAATTATAGGTGTAGTCTACAACGTTAATGATATTTGCTTTCAAATAATTTTCATAATTAATATACTGTGTTTGCGTTTTAATTCAAACAGAAGATATTTCAATTTAAAAGTATAGTTCTACTTACCAAATACCATCACTTCACATAATTCCAGAATGGCGTTATCACTGTACCAGGATCGTCGTTTTGGATTATTTCTATAGTTGTAAACGGTGACATACCGAGCTACAAACGGGCACTGGTGTTCTATATCTAGTTTTACGTCGGCTTTGTTGATACTTTGGTCCTCGTAACATAGAACGCCTTGTGTCGGGCTGTCGGTCGCGTTGGATAAGTAGAGCTGATAACCTCCAAATCTCTCTTGGAAATTAGCTTTAATGAAAAAATCAACATGATCAATCGTATCAAAACTCTAATTTATATAACAAAAATACGTGTACAAATTATGTTGTATTTAAAATATTCACTACATCAAAAATTTATTTGGAATGAAAATTTTCTAATTTTGCAGCTTTCGTTGTCAGAGTATTTACCCGAAGTATATGTATAGATGAATTAAGCGAATTTAAAAAAAAAAGTTATTTTTTGCCTAATTCTTAATGGTTTTTGTCTAATAAACACTAAAGCGCAATATTAAACTTCATGTTTACTGATACAATTTTACTTCAGATACATGTTTAGGAGAAACAAAGTTTAAGGGTGCGCTTTCTAGATGATAAGCTTCGCCAAAATTGACAAGATTTTCACACTTTCAGAGTTTCTGCATGTTTAGGAGGGTTACCATAGCAACTGCAGCTGCTATGATACAAAACCATCATGTATATGTAACAAGTATACACGATATATGGCATTCAATAATTTAATAACATGTTATAAAAACGATGGATGTGGGGGCCTAAAAGGTCCCAAACAGAACATCGTCCTTTCATAGTAGTTGGAAGGAAGTAGTATTACTTGTTATTGTCTTTGGCCACTGGACAAATCACAGATTGCCCTAAAATATCTGTACATGGAGTATGTGTGACATGTATGGTCACCTTTCAATAACAAGAATTCTTTAACATGTTTGTATCTTTTTGTTTTTTGAGCCTCAATGTATTACACAAACAAACAGCAGGGTGCTGTTTATCGGCTTTAATGATGCGGCTCGTGTCGGTTTTTTTAATGAAAGTGTAAACACAGTTTTCGAGAATAATACTATAGTATTAATAAAAAGGGGTGAAAAGATAACAATATATATTCCATCCGAAATATAAATTCCTAAATACTTAAGTTTGTCTTTGCTAACCACTCTGACGTCTTCAGACTACAATATGGAAACTTGAGATTTAATTATAATTTACCCTCACCTCTGTAAATTATCTGTATTCTGTTAATGGTCATTAACTGTTGGAGATCAACACGCCACCAGGCCGTTTTATGTCCCGCACCAGAAGTATGAGTACAGCATCCAGCCGATGAACTTGTACAACCGTCCACGACGTTGCTAGCTGCCCAATTACCGCCATAATCACTGCTCTGAGAAGTTGGTTTTCCAAAGGCGACGTTTGCTTAAATGTTAAATATAGCTACGTGTATTACGCATCAATAACAATTTGCATATTTCGTGTTTTGTATTATACTTTTTTTTTCATAGTTGCAAGGGAGTTGTCGCTAAGAATCAAAATAATGATCGATTTCGAGTTATCGAGAGCTCCACAAACAAAGTTTATATAGCAAACTAAAAGGGCTACGGATACATAATTGTGACTTATGTTTTCATAGTTCGTAACAGCTGTTCAAAGAAACACAAAATTTATAGTTACAGTGCCGCTGACGACCGCCTCTATCTTCGTATTAACAGGACCATTTTCGATTATACGGTTTGACTTGTTGGGTCTAGTTGTTCATTTATGTATTAAAGACGGACCTGGGCATTTCATATTTTTTTCAGACGAGCCATGATAAAGCACTCACAGGCCTGTATCAAAAACTGCAGGATACATACTTGAACTAATGACTTTAACAAACGGTCGAGCCGGTTGTTCAGAATAAAAGTAAACTGCATAGGACTATATTATTTTCTTAAAGACTAAATGTTGAGAGCTTATCAATTAATTACACCGTACCAACATCTCATGCTTAAAATAAACAAACAGAAGAAATTGGCGAAAGTGCCCAAAATATGTGGTGATTTTTCTTCGTATACCCATGCGCGGAAACACCATGTTTGATATACCAAACTGCGGTCATGATTCACGTTAACAAAATAGATATCAACAGGTAAATGTGAAATGGAAAATGATAACGAACGAGTATGATAAAACTAAATGCACCTTTCTTTTGTAGTATTTAAGATGCGTTATTTTTATTTTAAAGCAAGAAATATGTAAATATTTAAAATTAAGATATGTCAAATTTGAATCAAAACGCTTTGTGTACAGTGTATATGAATGTTATTTTCGTTTCTCGTTCGAAAAGTAACCAATTCGAGAGATCCGTTTTGCGTGTAAACGAATCGATGAAGAATAGAAAAACTCGTTATATGTAAAATCCAGGATATCATCGTAATTTCAAAATCGTTTGTAATTTATAAATGATCTTTTATTCTAATACTGGGAAATAGTTATATTATTAGCTTATATTAAGCAACAGTCATATATGACTTTATATCAGTTGCAGCACGTATGCTACCAAACACCCACTCTCCTTGGGCTGACGGTAATTCCAGTGGTCTAACGTTAAGGTTTTATGAGATTTCCATAGTTTACTGTCACCAAAATCTAATACTAAGATAAAAAAGTCATGTGTTAAATGGTTTGACGCAAACAAATCAATTTACCACATTTTTTTATGTTCTGCAAAACATTATCTGGGAAGCCACAACACATTTGTTACATTTTGGATATATGCAGTGGGTATTAACAATTTCTAAACATGCCACAATTCAAAGATGTTTATATGTTTTTATCATCGTTATAGGGAAAATGGTCATGCTTCACAAATTCATATGGGGAAGTGTATATTTATGAACTTGAACAGGAAGTTTAACATTAATGTATGCAAACCGTGACGTGATGTCACAGGTAAAATATCCACAGGTAAAATGTAAGTACATAGAGCGGAACCTAAACTAAGAACTGGGTACAGAGATCATGATCTGAACTATCACAAAAACGAAGGACGTCTGTTATCAGATATATGTGTGATGTGATAATCCATTGATTGTACACCTCAAAACTAACATCCTCATAACTTTCACAAAAGTATACAAAGTATTCTGTAATAATCACTACAATTTCCATTAGTATTAATGTTTAATGGTAATATTTGTTTGACACCATGATCAAATTAAGAAATATGTTCTGATTTTCTGATACAATAATGATTTTGAAAAGCTAAAACTGATTCCGGCTTTAACAAAAACTGTATTAATTAACCCAAACGTAATTTGAAAGTTTAATAAGTGATGTAGACGAAGAAGAGATCACAAATTCTTCCAAAGCATCACAACCCTTAGGCTTACATTGAATTCCAATGCAAAATATTATTGGTAACATACCGTGTTATCATGAACCTTTCATTATTTCTTTTCATGTGATATATTTTACGGTGTTAAACAAAACAGCGATAACCATGAAATACGTTACTTAATAATGAATATCATGTCATTCAACAAACAATTTGTGAAGGTTCTTTTTTTCAGTACAATAAAAAAGTACATTTTGGGAAACATATAAAAGTTCAATATATTATTTATAATACAAAAAATGTTATACACAAACAGAAGAATGTAAATACACACTTGGTATCTACTCCCCCAACACACGTCCACCCTCACACAGCATCCACACACATACGCACACATACATATATATATTTGTACATTCTCACACAATATGTATTACTTTGTAAATCATAATGTTTTCTGTATGTACCAATGTTATACTTTAATAATGGACAAGCAAAAATATTTTCTATCTATCTTCAGATAAAACAAGATAAAGTTTTGATCGTTTTGTACCCGGTCTATATCTAATTAACATAATTCTGTACTTACTTTCTGAAGAGACCCTGCTGAAGGTACAAAGTAACAAGAGAATTACTTCTCTTCCCCACTCTAACTTTCTCCTGGCCATTCTGGGGGTAATGGCGACATAACACAGACAAGGAAGTAAATATCAATATTTGGAAATTGACAAGTACAAGGTAAATATGTATCGTTAGTCGTGTTCTGTCGACCAGAACTACTGCTCGTAGTGTATATAGTACGTGCTCATCCGACAATGACGATGTTGTATATAATGTTAAACTATTTTAAAATAATAGTTACTGTATAAAGGTCAACATTTTTTGTACACATGCATACCTATTCATTCCAACAATAACAAAGAAGCGAGCTTTGCTAATGTGATTTCTAATATGTTTGGTTCATGCCTTAAATACATCTGTAGTAACAGAATATCATTTATTTGTAGTTTCTTTACAAACCATTGATACTCGATAGCACGATACCCAGCTCATATTCTTTGTTAATGATTTAGGTCATAATGCATGTATTACTGACTATACTGAATAGTCTTTGTCATGTTAGCGGTATTGCGTAAAGCTCCACAGTTACAGTAATCAAACATTGAATGTTTCTGTATGAACGGGAAACGGAATACTTATAATAGAATTCATTCATTATATCGCTTGATATCATATTATTGTTAATTGTTCGGTATATCTTTTTATATATGCACAGAAATTACAAGTTTACTGACAGTTTGTTTAATATGAATAATTTCTTGTAATAAATTTGGGTCAATTTTATCAGTCGCCGTAATATGTCACCTAGTTAAAGTATATTGATAGGCTACATGTATCTAAGGAATCAGAATATTTTGCTACAAAATGTATGTCATATCAATAATCAGAGTTCCTGGAGAAAAATAGCAACCTAATATAAGTGCATTTAGATTTCAGCCCGCAACTCACATATGTAAGGAAGCTAGCGTGATACCACTATTAAAAAAAGACTTTTTATCTGTAACTTTGTAATATTATATAGTGCTCTATGAGATCGTAGATGGTGGTGATTCCATGAAAAGAAAAAGAGACGCCTATATTATTAAATGAAATTATACTTACATCTGAATTTCCATATATATCACCAAACAGCGATAGTTTTTTCCGGGAAAATCCCAATTCCAATGGATGAGTTAGTGGGAGAGGGAGTTAAAGTTGTACGGTGTGTAACTTGCTGGCTTAGAAAAAGTATTTCAAGTGTTCTTCATATTTTCATCCATCTCTCTTAGTTTAAAACTTTTCATATTTACCACTTTGGTAAAAAAAAATATTCGCAAAGTTTTCAGAAAATTAAATTTTTTTATTGATTTTTGACGTGTAGACGGTTAAAATAGCTAGGAAGTTTCTGTGCGGGCATTGCCGATGTTGGCCACGTGATATGACTCGGGAGGTTCCGATCTATACGGGTATCACCGATGTCGGTCAAATGATGCAACTCGGTTTTCCAATATTACCTGAAAGTTTGAGTCATGGCGTTGACTGTGTCATTTCTTTCAAAACGTGATATTTCATGTGACATTTACCACTAAGTCAATAGTATATTGGTGTTTTTATGGATCTGAACCATCATATTTAAGCATCCATATTCACACATTGTTGTTTTATGACAGTTTGTGATGATGAAAATTACAAGAAATAAAACTTTTATTCATATGTTACGAATATTACATTATCTACTTTTTAGCAGATAATCATAATATCTATGTTTATAAAACATGAGATATATCCTGACGTAAATATATTATACTTGATTTATTACGGAAATTCCCGACAACTTTGACATGGCGGATCGACCATGCCATTCAAAATGGCGAGATTCATCAACTTTGATTCAGACGATTGAAAACGATTACAGGTCGATTATCTTACCTTATACTGTAAACGAAGCATGTTTAGATTCTTCATTATGTTATTAATTCGTGTATTATTGTTGTATGCACTCTAAACCATCAGAAAGCCCATTATTCTGCGAAATTCCATGACAGAGAGCGGCGGTTGTTTACAGTTTGGCGGAATCTAGATTGTGACGTCACAACATGTAAGCTCGATTCTGATTGGTCAATAGGGTCTCGGCGGCGAGTATAAAAGGCCGTCCGAAACGTCAAAACGTCAGTTCGATTTTCGACTCACACTCTGCTGGTCACAATACCTTCAGACTCCACAACCTTACCTTAGAGGATGTCGTCAGTTACACCTAAACGATGGGTAGGCATCCAAGTTTGTTTGGTTTCTCAATACTAGTGTTCTATATATTCGAGCATTACTTACTATTTACGTTAACGTCATCTTACGTTGGTTTACCTACACAACGACGTGATGCATTATGGGATACTCCCAAAAGCAGACGATATACGTTGTAAAGGAAACAATGTGAATATGATTCTAACTTATAATTAAATGCTTACAAGTTGATGTGATACGATCCAAGGGAAGCAACCTCTACAGAAATTAGTAGCACAAGTCATTTTGGCTCTATTATTTAGATTTTTATCATAAACGATCGTAACTATTACAAATACAGTACGATCTCATCATATGAGCTAACGTATCGACATTTTTACTAATATTATAACAGAACAGCTACTGAAGTATCTGTTCCAAAATTACATACCAATGTACTTTATTGTAACCTTATATAATTCTTGTTAACATAATAAATATACCAGAACTTTTACAAAAGTGTTTGCCAATTATATCTAATAAATCCACGATACTGGACAGGAGCGAACCTGGGGTTATGTAACACCCGTTAAAAACGTTACATTGGCGTCGTCGGCAGGATTTATTTTCTTTTTGATAATATATAATCTCCTGTATCTAGGTGGAAAAGATATATAGAACAAACATTCAAATATTTTTGGTAATTTTAATGTAAACAATGGATGAATCAGGTGAAGTTATTATCCAGAATAGGCCGAGGTCTTGCTCTCCCAGATTTCGTATCATTGATCAACTTGATTCTTCTCATAATTCTCAATGCTCGAATAATCAGACACCAGTAATGAATTCTTCCTCTGAAAATACAAATAATGAGGTATTAAGAGCAATCAATCTTATTAGTGAAAAGTTAAATGTTCTTTCTGAAGAGTCGAAGTTTATGAAAGATCATATCAATCATATTGAAACAAGAATTGGTAATCAAAGAGCTAGTATAAATGAGGAAAGTAGATCTGGTTTGAGAAGTCATGTGAACCACAGTACTCCTTATTATAATAGTTCTAATAGAAATGAAAACCACACAGCATCAAGGCTCATACATAGACATGAACCCCCACATGAACATATAAATGTTGGTAAATCATATACAAAATTAAAACCCCAACACTATGATGGGAATGAAGATTTTGAAGAATATCTCTCCCAATTTGAAATCATTGCTGATATTAACAATTGGGACTATAGAGAAAAATCCCTGTATTTAGCAGGTTGTCTAGGTGGCAATGCTAGAGCCATTCTTACAGAGTTAAGTCCCCTTGAGCGACAAGACTTTGATTCTCTGGTGAATATTTTAAACATCAGATATGGGTCTATTGAACGTTCTGAAATGTTCAGAGCAAGACTCCAAACTAGAACTAGAGGTAGAGATGAAACTCTATCTGAGTTAGCTCAATCTATTAGAAAGTTAACTAGACAAGCATATCCAACTGCAGATTCGTCACTTACGAATGTTCTTGCATTGGATCATTTCATTGATTCTATCCCAGATTCTGATATAAGACTGAGGATAAGAGAGCTTAGGCCTAAAAATATCAATGAAGCAGAAACCCATGCTGTAAGGCTTGAAGCACATAAACTAGCTGATAAGTAAAGGGGAAAATCTGTACATACAAACCAAAAACCTATCTATCAAACACAAACCCAGTCTCCACCTCAGTATATTGAAACTGAAGGTGAACACGTAAGTGTAGGTGCACTGACAAGAAGTATACTTTCTCTGGAAAGACCTACCAAACATCTTATCACTAGTTTGGGTCAAAACAATGAGAGAAATCCTCAAAGTCAGAGCCGACAGAGAAATGTATGGAATGGAAATGGTAATCAAATAAACCAAAATCCATTCCATCAATCTCAAAATCAATCTTTTAGACATCAGTCAAGGGGAGGTAATCCACCCCATGGTAAACCACATTATTCAAATAACCAGAACAGACAAGGTGGTCAGCATAGCAATTTGAGAAACCAACCTTTTAGTCAATCTGGTCAGTCTCATGGATTTACGAACCAGAGACAAGGGAGACAACTCTCTACTAATTCCCATACAAATGACAAAATAGATCCTACATACTCTAGCACTAGTCAATCCACTGATCAAAATGGTCAGGGAAACTTTTAAAGGCTGAGTTCGAGGGTCAGAAGTCAGTGTCATTTCAGGAAAGACCCGATAACATAACTATAGGCAGTTTAAGTAATAGCAAAGATGGGTTGTTTGTTCCTATTAAAATTGGAACATATAGATTACCTTTGTAGATACTTGTGCCTCAGTCACTATTCTCAGTAAAGAGTATCTAGAAAAGTTAGATCCAAACAAAACCATAGCAGTACAGCCAATATCATTAAATATGGTTACTGCAACAGGGGAGAAGAACCCCTTTATTGGAAAATGTTTTTTAGACATAGATCTAAGTGGTCAACAACTAAAGCATGATTTTCTCATTGCTGACATTAAACTGAATGGAATATTAGGTCTAGATTTTATGACCAAACATTCAGTAGATATTCTCTTGAATAAAAACTGTTTATCAGTTAAGGGAAGAAATGTTCAATGTTTACGAGTTCAAAATGAAATTGAACCTGCGTGTAGCAGAGTTGCTATAGATGAGGATATAGAATTACCTCCGAATAGCGAAACTATTATTTTGGGGAAAATTATTGACCCAATATTTATAGACGAAATGGCAATTATGGAACCAACATCCAATATGGTGATGAAGTACCAGGTGTTGTTAGCAAAAGCTGTTGTAGACCCTAGTTTGGGGACAGTGCCATTGAGAATCCTAAATATGAAAGAGGAAAAATGTAAGTTATACAGAAATTCTGTAGTGGCTACACTGGATGTTGTAAGTCATATTTCTGATATATCCCCCGTAGAAGCATGTGTGAATGAATTAGATATAGGGAAAGAAAACCCTACTAATGATATTGAACTACCTGAACATCTTACCCAATTATTTCAAGAGTCTTCTGAAAATCTCAAACAAACTGAGAAAGAAGCATTGAAATCTCTTTTATATGAATTTAAAGATTCATTTTCCAATTCATCAGATGACATTGGTCTAACTAATCTAGTTGAACACAAAATCAACACAGGGACACACCCTCCAATCAAACAACCACCAAGACGTATACCTATAACTCAAGTAGAACAAGTTGAGAAGGAAATAGAGTCTATGGTTAATAAAAATGTTATTGAAAAATCTGAAAGTAGCTGGAGTTCACCTATTGTCTTAGTGAAAAAGAAAGACAATACTATAAGATTCTGTATAGATTACAGAAAACTTAATGAAGTTACTATCAAAGATAGTCACCCTATTCCCAGAATAGATGCTACTCTAGATGCCCTAGGTGGATCTACATTGTTTTCAACATTAGATCTTAAAAGTGGGTATTGGCAGGTGAAAGTAAAACCTGAAGATAGAGATAAGACAGCATTTAGTGTTCCTGGGTTAGGACTTTGGCAATTCATTACTATGCCTTTTGGTCTATGTAATGCCCCCGCTACTTTTGAAAGATTAATGGAAAGAGTTCTTTCAAAACTGTCATGGAAAATATGTATGGTTTACCTGGATGACATAATCATCTTTTCCAAAACATTTTCTGATCACTTGCAAAATCTCAGGCAGGTGTTCACTAGGCTTCGTGATGCAAACCTGAAAATGAGTGGAAAGAAGTGCAAACTATTACAAAAACAAGTCAGTTTCTTAGGTCTTCTTGTTAGTGAGGAAGGCATTGGTACTGATCCTTCTAAAGTAGAGGCAGTTAAAAATTGGCCAACACCCTCAAATGTTAAGGAAGTAAGAAGTTTCCTTGGCTTATGCTCATATTATAGGAAATTTGTTCATAAATTTGCTGACATTGCAAAACCTTTGCACAAACTCACAGAAAAGTGTCAGAAATATGTTTGGACAGCAGACTGTCAAAATGCATTTGACAAGCTGAAAAAAGCTTTAACAAATTGTCCTGTGTTATCATTTCCAATTAAAGATCAAGGTATCTTCATTCTGGATACAGACGCTTCCAATATTGGTATGGGCGCTGTATTATCACAAGTACAAAATGGGATAGAGAAACCCATATGTTACTATAGCAAAGTCTTCAGTGCTGCTGAAAGACGTTACTGTGTTACTCGTCGAGAACTTCTAGCAATTGTTAGTTCAATTAAAAACTTCCATCATTATTTATATGGACATTTTTTCAAAGTTAGAACTGACCATGGAGCTCTAACCTGGCTCATTAATTTCAAAAATCCTGAAGGACAAATTGCTAGATGGTTCGAGTTCTTAGCAACATATCAGTTTAAGATTGAACATCGTGCTGGTCGATCACATGGAAATGCAGATGCTCTTTCCAGACGACCATGTTCATCAGAAAATTGTCAACACTGTACAAAGGCAGAGGAAAGGTACACAAATATAACTGAAACTACTACACCAGTTAATGTGGTTACCAACTCAATAGCTTATTGTTGTCCTGTCTGTACACGTTCACAAGCACAGGGTTCTGGGAATTCAGACTCTTTTACCTCAGGTACAGCACAGGGTTCTGAGAATCCAGATTTATTTACCTCAGGTACAGCACAGGGTTCCGAGAATCCAGACTCGTTCATCTCAGGTACAGTCCCTGTAGATAAGAAAACTCAACAATTAGACCAACCAATCTCACAAGATTGTGTTTATCAGGAACAAATTAAGGATGAAAACCTTAGTTTAGTCAGGAAGTGGGTGAAAACTGGTAAAAAACCAGAATGGAATAATATATCACACCTCAGTGAAGAATGTAAATACTACTGGGTGAGATTTGATTCATTATGTCTTACAGACAATATTCTCTGTCATAAATGGGAAGATGTACAAACCAAATATCAAATGGTTCACCCAAAGACATTACATAGCTTAGTACTCAATGAGCTACACAACAAAATATTAGGTGGCCATTTAGGTTACAAAAAGACTTTATCCAAAATTCGTGACAGATACTTTTGGTATCATATGTCACAGGATGTTCAACATTGGTGTATGAAATGCGACCAATGTGCATCAAGGAAAACTCCTAATAAGAAAGCAAAAGCACCTTTGCAAAAATATAATGTAGGAGCACCTATGGAAAGACTAGCCATAGATGTCCTTGGCCCATTACCTTTAAGTAAAAGGGGTAATTCTTATCTCTTGGTCGTTGGTGATTATTTTACCAAATGGGTAGAAGCTATTCCAATGAGGAACCAAAAAGCTATTACCATTGCCCAAAAACTAGTAGAAAGGGTAATTACAATATTTGGTGTTCCCATGGAATTACACTCAGACCAAGGTCCAGCATTTGAGAGTGAAATATTTAAAGAAATGTGTCATATACTTGGTATAGAGAAAACACGTACAACACCATACAGGCCTCAATCTGATGGTATGATTGAACGTGCAAATAGAACCATTGAAAATATGCTCTCAGCTTTTGTAGATGAAAATAAGAAAGATTGGGACGAACACATATACCCTCTAATGATGGCGTATCGATCCGCAATCCATGAATCCACTGGTGTTTCACCTTGTGAGATGGTCTTTGGCCGTCAAATCAATTTGCCCATAGATCTCGTACTGGGACGGGTTAAACCTTTAACAGAAACACATGAATTAGCATCAGAGTATGCATATCAACTTGCAAAATCTATTGAAACAATACACAATTTTGCAAGAAACAAACTGAACCTTTCAGCCGCAAACATGCTCAAAGAATACAGTAAAAAAATACACAAACACTTGTATGAGCCAAATGACGCTGTCTGGTTATATTATCCCCAATTTAAAGGATTAGGGAAGAAATTACACTGCCCATGGCAAGGACCCTACATAATAACACAAAGAATTAATGATGTGTTATACAGAATAAAGAAAGGCCCAAAGTGTAAAGTTAAAGTGGTTCATCATGACTTACTCAAACCATACAAGGGAGATAACAAACCCAAATGGTTATAATGAGATAGTATTATTACATTCTTGAATATCTTTCATATCAAGATATTATTATATCCAAGAAATACTTACCACTATAAAATACTTACCTTGGCTTGCTATTCTGTCATTACAGGTCCAGAGATACCTATGTGGCATATGCGACCATTTTGAGTCACCACAAAGAAGCCATGTAGAAAAGCACATGACAGGGCAACATTCGAATTTTGCGTATGTGTGCCAGCAATGTAAACGACTTATGAACAGGCCTGATTCCAAGCATGGATGCAATGCCCCTATTACGCCAGTAAAACGCACCAACATGCAATATGGTCCGGAGGAACAGGAGGAATTTAGACGGTTTCAAATCGCCAGAAGCAGCAAAGTGAAAACAGTCATGAGGGAAATACCACTTCCTACAGAGAAGATGCTTAAGAAAGGCAGCAACACCAACCCTCACACTCCAAAAAGGAAATCTACCATCTTTGTTGATTTGCCTACCAAGAGTCCTAAGAAGTCATTGTCTTCAACTGTGAGTACGGCCACTACAATCTCTCCTCAGCATCTGCCGGTCAGTTCTGAGCCATCATCTCAACCTACAAAGAACACCCGTGTTCCTATTCGCCATGTATCATTTAAAGCTATTGACAATTTATCTGTATCTTCTTCATCAGCGCCATCATCTCCCTCTATTAGTGTCTGCACGCCTAGTATATTGTTACCTCTGCCAGCAGAAAAGGAGCAGGCTCCAATTGTGTCATCCATAATCACTCCTGAATTTGAGGAAATTTCAGTTTTCACTAGTGGAAATATTTCATCAACGGGTACTGTGAATGAGGAAGAGTATATTCCTGTGAATCCATCTGGAGATAATGTTACTCTACCTGTGTATGAGCCAACCAGTAAAACCGATATTAAGCTTAAAGGGCTCCAGGAGTTTCAAGACAACCGGTGCATCCTAAATGTTGGTGGTCGAAGATTCGAAACCAGTTGTACAACCCTGAAGGTTGATCCTTCTTCGATCCTTGCAGGGATGGTTTCTGGTAACATGAAGCCATATCAAGAGCATGGTAATGACTGTTACTTCTTAGATAGAAGTGCCAAAATGTTTGACTTTGTGTTATGTTTTCTTCGTAATGGTCCGAGCATCACCAGGAGGAATCTTCCCTGCACCATTCCCCAGCTACGTGAATTATTGACGGAGGCAGAATTTTATGAACTGAGTGGATTGAAAGTGATAGTGGAAACGAAGATTAAATCTCTTCTACTGAACTTTGGGGACGACATCTGAATGATGAACCAAAAATGAAATATGAATAGTGACATTTGTAAATATTATAGACATTAATTTATTGAGTTGAATATTGGTTCTTTTATGCATTAGTCATTACATTGTAGATAGATTTGTAAATAATTATAAGTTATAATCTTCAAATGAAATATAATTTCATGAATTAGTGCATAAATATATTCTTGGAATAATTGTATATAATGTAAGATAATGTAAGTAATACTTACTTCTTCATTTTTATCATCTAGACATATCCTCATGGCATGTTTCAAGTTTGCATAGCTGACCTTACGGGAAGAAAATACCAGTTATTATAACTTATTATATTGTTGTAAATATTATAAAATATTTATTCAAATTGTTGATAGATGTATATAGAATAGGGATTTGTAAATATTCATATATGTTAAAATTATGAAAATGGAGTTTCATTAATACTCAATGGTCTATCCGGCTGGATACTTGATTATAAGCTTAAAAGCTATATTTACTTTACAATGATTATCCATTTATGTACATATTGATATTAATTATGTAAATATTCACTTCAAATGAAATGCATTAATTTAATTAAATTGCTGTTTTAACTTTATAAACCTGTGTTTGTACGGTCTCTTGCTTGCTCGTCTGAAGTGAGAATCTCAACCACGCCATTTTGCAGAATTTTGAAAATAAACCTTGACACGCATAGCGCGTGCTCAACTAATGGAAATTTCCAGTTAACCTAATTTAATATTACGTCATTCGGGACGAATGCTTCACGAAGGAGGGGGCAATGTTACGAATATTACATTATCTACTTTTTAGCAGATAATCATAATATCTATGTTTATAAAACATGAGATATATCCTGACGTAAATATATTATACTTGATTTATTACGGAAATTCCCGACAACTTTGACATGGCGGATCGACCATGCCATTCAAAATGGCGAGATTCATCAACTTTGATTCAGACGATTGAAAACGATTACAGGTCGATTATCTTACCTTATACTGTAAACGAAGCATGTTTAGATTCTCCTCTTCATTATGTTATTAATTCGTGTATTATTGTTGTATGCACTCTAAACCATCAGAAAGCCCATTATTCTGCGAAATTCCATGACAGAGAGCGGCGGTTGTTTACAGTTTGGCGGAATCTAGATTGTGACGTCACAACATGTAAGCTCGATTCTGATTGGTCAATAGGGTCTCGGCGGCGAGTATAAAAGGCCGTCCGAAACGTCAAAACGTCAGTTCGATTTTCGACTCACACTCTGCTGGTCATAATACCTTCAGACTTCACAACCTTACCTTAGAGGATGTCGTCAGTTACACCTAAACGATGGGTAGGCATCCAAGTTTGTTTGGTTTCTCAATACTAGTGTTCTATATATTCGAGCATTACTTACTATTTACGTTAACGTCATCTTACGTTGGTTTACCTACAATACGACGTGATGCATTATGGGATACTCCCAAAAGCAGACGATATACGTTGTAAAGGAAACAATGCGAATATGATTCTAACTTATGATTAAATGCTTACAAGTTGATGTGATACGATCCAAGGGAAGCAACCTCTACAGAAATTAGTAGCACAAGTCATTTTGGCTCTATTATTTAGATTTTTATCATAAACAATCGTAACTATTACAAATACAGTACGATCTCGTCATATGAGCTAACGTATCGACATTTTTACTAATATTATAACAGAACAGCTACTGAAGTATCTGTTCCAAAATTACATACCAATGTACTTTATTGTAACCTTATATAATTCTTGTTAACATAATAAATATACCTGGCCCCGATTTCTCGAAACAAACTTAAGTAAAAATCTGACTTAAGTCAAAAAATAATCATATAAGTTATATAAGGTGAAAAACTTAAGTTTTGACTTAAGTCTGAACTTTTGTTTCGAGAAATTGGAGCCAGAACTTTTACAAAAGTGTTTGCCAATTATATCTAATAAATCCACGATACTGGACAGGAGCGAACCTGGGGTTATGTAACACCCGTTAAAAACGTTACACATAGTCTTTTGACAATATATATTCTCTTTACTCAAGAGAAAATACTTATAAATATCAAAGTGCTATGAGCTAAAATGTGGGAAAATGTGAAAGATATATTCTAATTATTTTTCGTGTATTGTTTTTCTTGTCCATGAACCGAAGACAAAAATATATTTTATTTGATCAAGTATTCTGAAAAATCAATTATAAGCATTGGTGTCATTATTTAACGATTTAATCGGGATACAGTATGAAAGGAATTTTGTTTGCGCACTGTGTGAATCTGAGTAGCGGAATTTTTAAGAATTGTATCACACAATTCGTTATAATTAATTTTTCTTTGTTTTCATACCAAATCTGGCTTTCTGATTGGTCAATATTTTTTTTGCATACCACTATGAAAAAAAAATCCGAGAATGGCGCGAAACCCCGACGTTTTCGTGACGTCACAATAGAGACATTGACGTTGCGTATTGATTCGGAAAAAAGAATCCCTTGAAAAACCACTATAATGTTACATTTAAACATACTTCATTTTATCAAATAGAGTATAAAATTAATTATAAGTATTGATGTCACTATTTTTTTATTTTATCGGGTTATGAAAAAAAAATTGTTTGCAAACTTTTGTGAGAATCCGCTACGCGGATTCACACAGTTTGCAAACAAATTTTTTTTTTCATACCCCGATAAAATTAAAAAATAGTGACATCAATGCTTAAGTGAAAACATACCAGTGAAAGGAGAGAACTATACTGCAAAATCTATTGTGAAACGTGATTACAGTGTGAAATGATATAGTTTCATCAGCAATATCCTCTGTCCTTTCACTGCAGCTAAAGTGGCCACCAGTCTCTAGAATATTGAAATCACAACTACAATTTGGATTGTTTATTTTTGTCTCTTCTTTATGGACCGCAGAATCGAAAAAAAACGATTCCCGGAAATACCCTTGTGGGCACAAGATACCATAGAGACGTAAATGGTTCGGAGCCGGCTTATTGGGTATTTAGGGCGTATCAATTTCAAATATTCAATGTATGGGTTAGGCAAGGGGAGGTAATCAATATTGAAATTGCATGAATATTTTTGTCAATTTTTGGCGCGGAATGCAACATAAGATGGCACCCCCACATAAAAGTTTATCAAGATGGTAGATCTTAATTTCTTTTTATTCACAGGTATGCGAGATTCCATTCCTCAAAATTAGTGATAGGTGACCAGACTTGAGAACTCCATTTTACCTTGGCAGTGGCAAACTTTAACTTTGCCGTCTATGGGAAATCATTTGGTTTTGCGATTTGTTTCCCATCTTTCAAACTAGGGGGAGATATTCTAGTAAAACAAGTCTTATAACAACTTAAGGTCTGGTGGCAGTCTACTAAGAGACGTAAAATTACAATCTCTGATCCCACTTACTGCTGAGTCCTAGTAAGTAAACAGTTGTCATCAAATGTACACTTGTACGTATGACGTCACATACCACTTTACAGCGGCACATAAAGATAATTTTGTATATGTGTATATATACATTTACCAAGTATGCTTGCAAGGATTAAATGATTGAGGTGAACAAATTAACATGCTCTCAGATTCCGAACAGTTTGTCCAAGATAAGTCCGCTTGGAAAAGCTTGTAAATAAATACACTTAATGGCGTAAAAGTGTTACAATATGTCTCTCAGAGATACCAGATAGCATTCGATGAAGGTTGATTCGAGGGAGATCATGACAATCATACACCAAAAGATAGACATACAGGATAAGGATAGTGTATCAATGAAAGTTGTGGAAGATGTGTTAATACAATATAATGGAAACTTATCTTCTATTGACAAAATTCAAACGGTTTTATGGCTGACATATTGTTTCTCGAATACGTTCTAAAAATGGATATGATAAAAAATATTGACAAACTGTATTTATTTTATTAATGTACATTAAAACAATGTATTGGGGTTTACTATTAATTACTTAAATACTCCCCAAAACGAATCCATATGGACGTTCATTTACCTTTTCGTTTATACTATAGTCTGAACTCTCATTTAAAAAAATTTGTATATGGTGTGTATGAGCAAGGCAGTTTTATTTCATTTCATTTCAAAATATTTCATTAAATCGAAAAGATTCAATTTTGGATCGGGCAGCAGGCAAAGACTATATATGCCCTCTACACATGTATTGTATATAGAAACACATTTTTAAGAGCATATCTTTAAAAGCATATTTGCACATTAAAAGGCAGTTTTATATAGTAAAGTTTTTACTTCGAGTTGTTCCCCCTTAAACAAACACTTGTTCTTGTAAGTATCATACAAGTGTTGATCACTTCTATGACGCAATCGAAATGATGCTTGGTTACCGGATCACCTCCTATTCACAAATCTGTTGGAAATCCCTGCTATCTTTTTGGTAATGTGTGAATAATTCATGACATTTAATCAATTTCTACAGGGCAAACACCATGGCAAAGCTTGTAAGACTTAGTACAACTTAAGTAACAACAAAGACGTTCATTTTGAGTTGAAAATGGCCGTTTATTATATCAAACGACTGTTGTAACAAATATATTTGAAATATATATCTGATAAGATATTGCATTGGCCGCCTCGGCCACGATCTTTTACCACAAAAGTCTTAGATGTGGGGATAAAAAATATCATTTGTATATTTTGCTGATTGCTTAAATATCGGCTCTATTTATCCGTAATTAAAAACAATGTTATGGATCAATCCGGGACTCAATGTTCGTGATTCAATAGTTAACTTTTACCACTGATAAACTTTAGCTTAATGTATTTCATTGTATTTGACAGCGATTCGACCTTTGACTTACAATAAATCGTACCAGTATCCTGGTTGGGCTCCGGCGTTTGGGATTACCTTAGGCGCCTCAGCTTTGTTATGTGTTCCTGTTTATGGAGTAGCTAAGCTTGTTTCCGCTTCCGGATCACTATCGAAGGTTTGGTTTTTATTTTAATATATTGTTTTAATTATGAATCAATGTTGATACATTTGCATTCTTATCTAATTTTTTACCTCGGTTTCTTATGTATTTACAAAGACAAAGAAGGTTTTCAAAAGTGCGCTTTTTTGTCATGCAGAGATGTCACGTATTTAGGAAAGACAAAACTGGAAAGCAAAAAACAAGATATGCTTATAATTCAAATATATAAAGTTGTCTATAATGCATGTCAAAATAATTACTTCCAAGTGTCAAGTACATTTATGAAAAATACATGGTTAAAACAAACCTTCAGAAATTAAAACAAATAGTGTACATTGTATTGATATCTTGTTACAAATTAAACAAAAATATATAGGTCTGCCTTCTTTTTCGCTCTTTTGATTATTATTCGATATCCACATATCATTATTAACGTAACTATATTTTTGCGATTATGCGCTGGTGATCGAGGTCTGTTTATGTCATTCAACAAATCAGTGGTAAGAACGATCGACCTAATAGGTAAAAAAGAAAGTGATGGCAACTTGGTGGAACTGTGAATAGTGTTTTCTTTCATCTCATTACTATACGTACATGTATGTTCTTCAGATTACATTGAAGAGAAATACTGCAATGTAGTGCAGAGCAAGAAGTCAAAGCTATTGCAAACTTACAGAATTAGAATCAAAATATAATAAGAAACATCAAAATATGTCTGGAGTTGATTACTTGACGAGCTTTAGGTTTTCAAAAACGGATTGAGACAGATAGAAATTTGTCATTCCAGTTAACCTGGTTAAGTGAACTAATGTGAATTTAGGCCATACCGTGGTTTCGGCTAAAACTGGCTTAAGTCATTTTTGAACCTTTGTAACGAGAAAACGACGCCTAGTATTTTTGGAACTACTGCAATGTGACTGACCCCAGCAACCAACGCTTATTTTTGCAAAGCATAACATTCAAATTATTCATTCTTAAATGAATTTATTAACCGAATAATAAAAACATAAGTTTAAAAAGAAATAATGCAGCCAAAAAAAAGAAATAAAAATGATATTACAATAAATTAAAAACCGTAAAATGTCCTTTCGTTTACTTTTAACTATAAGTGTGAATGTTTGGCGACACAGCACGCCCATACCACACTCTTTCAAAAATTATGCACTGACCACGTCATTGCACGCAACCTAAAAGGGACGTAAAGCACTAGAAAGCAAAACCAAACACTACTCCCTCAGTCATTATATATATTAAAGGCTCTTATCGATAAATGTTTTATTCAACAATATACAACGATCCATTTGTTCAAAATAATCAAAATATAGACATAAATGTAGTAGGGGCAGAAAATGCACGACCGACTGGGGTTCAATCCCATAATCCTACGAACACTATACAAGATCTATACCACTTAACCTATCTGGTGGCAAGCGGTCGATCCGATCTGGAACCGTTACACTCTTGCTTTTTTGTTTTAGCTCCAAAGAGTCAGTACACAACCCAGGTTCAGGTGTCTTCCTGCTAAGCGTATCGCAAATGCCTGAACCATGGTTTGATCCCAGGTATCGGATGTAGAAGGAGCGGAAAACCAAAGCATATATTGTACGCTTTAACATTCTGTTATGTAAATCCACAGTTGTGCCCTTCTTATGTATTTAGTTCATTGAACCTCCATTGCTGTTTATATACATTTATCTATAATAATCAATTCCTTTAAGTGTGGGTAGTATCCAGGTACTCCCTAATTATGTTGTAGCAATATTGGTACTGCTCCTGTTAAATATATAGATATAACTTTTAAAACATAAACATGTCAAATAAATAACTTTACATCTTTTACATAAATATATGCAATCTCTTTTACATCGTAAGCTATCGTAAAAACTTTTCCATTCATCATTTTATAATGTGCATTTGTATTGAATATTAAGTAGTCATTTAAAGGTAATTAATTTCACTAGTTTTTCCCAATGATCAATTATATATTATCCATTTTGATATTTGGTGCCATGAAGCTTACGAATAATACGCTTATACTTACAAAGTTGATTAAGAATGACGGACATCTCACAAGAATTTGGCGTGATATCTGAAATATGTCGACCTCTTCATCAGCTTTCATCTGATCTCTGGCATTGCTGATGCAACAGAACAGACCGCTCTGAGAAAAGCCATCGCTGAGACAAAAAATAAGTATGAAGATGAGACAGTATTACAGAATACGAAAGAAAACAGCCATTTAAATAATGGCATTTACTTTAATTCAAAATGAAATAACATATGAAAACATATAGGATTTTAGTTATTTCATAATTATATCATTCCGAACCCATTGATAGCAAAAATCAAGCTCACATAAATACACAATTTAGCTTAATCTTCAACAGTACCTTTGAAATAAAGACATGTTTTAAATGATTGACTTCGTTATTGTTTACGAAATTACGTTTATCAACTCAATGAGCAAAATTGATATTTTTATTATGACTTCTTTAGGCATTTACATTTTTCAATTGGTTATTAAAATAAAACTTCACCAGTTAGAAAACTGAATCCAATAGTAGCATAGCAATTGCAAAAAAAAAAAAAAAAAAAAATTGAAAATATAATCAAATAATAACAGCTCTTATAGAGTAGGAGCAGGTCCCGGAAAAATAACCGTTCTCGCCTCCATCCCTGCCAACCGTTGTCCTTATCTAGGTCGACTCTTACGTCATATCATCAAATTTTTGTTTTTATTATCCCATAAATATGTATGTTTCGTATTGATAAATTCACATAATAGCAGTTGTGTATATGCCTTTCATAGGTTATCTTCAAACTCTCTTAATTCCAATTGTTTTCATTTAGCTTTCGACATTTCAAATAATAACAGTTCTTATAGAGTAGGACCAGGTGTCCCGGAAAAATAACCGTTCTCGCCTCCATCCCTGCCAACCGTTGTCCTTATCTAGGTCGACTCTTACGTCATATCATCAAATTTTTGTTTTTATTATCCCATAACTATGAATGTTTAGTATTGATAAATTCACATAATAGCAGTTGTGTAAATGCCTTTCATAGGTTATCTTCAAACTCTCTTAATTCCAATTGTTTTCATTTAGCTTTCGACACGTCGGACATTATATGGCACGTTTTTGCATAACTAAGAGGAAGTTTTTAAAGTATTATATACAGAACATTGGCTCTATTTTTTGTACTATATCGTATGACAAAAAGACATTGCAAGTCGCGATATGTGATGTTTTTAGCTTCCATAAATGCAGACGAGGAACACAACTGATCTCAACGATACAGAAATCTCAATTCAAATTAGATTATTTCAAGCTGTATCTTACCGACACATGACGACCGTTGTTTTGGTGTCGTCTGATTTACGGCGGCTGTCAACAAGTTTCATCAGCTGGAGTAAACTGGAAGAATCTGGTGGGACGGGCGAGTATACATCCCAACCAGAAAGGTGGAACACTCGAACCATGGCACTAAAACCATGCTGAAAGTTTCAAAAATACCCTTGTATTGCTCTTCATACTGTCATACATTGCTACTAAGCATTATCACTAAGTTAGATTAGATATTTAAAGTTAAAAAAGCAATGCGAAATATATAAGGTTTTAACGATATAAAGATGATAAATTCATATGTGAATTAAAACGAAATGTTAAAACAACGTAGTAAAGTCATTGATGATAAAGAAACGTTTTCAGTTTCGCATCGTTTTAAGGCGATTCCTTTAAAGGCCCACTACCTTTCCGAAACGGATTTTAATTTTTAAAATGGGAATGTAAAACGAGATCGATAATTTTGTAGTGTCGCAAAAGTTATTACCGTTCATGCTACACTCATCATGTTCTGAATACCGCGCGGTTGTTGACTATCACTGCGCCAACAGAGCGAAATGAATTTCCATAGTTATCATATATTACGCAGCAATTCTTGCATATGTTTGGTGTCATTATCTCATATTAGGCGATCAACAAGTATTTTCTTATGTTATTAATGTTTTTAAGAAACGGAAAGGTAGTAGGCCTTTTAATTATCCATATGTACCGATTATTTGTATTTTATAAGTGTGTTTTTTGTGTATTTTGAGTATTTATTTCTTGCATGAGTAAGGTTATCTTTATCAACAATAAAAAGTCAATAAACATGTTATCATTAAAACTCTGTCATTTCAAATTCTACATGGATGATCATATGCCAGATCTACCTCATTTTCGATTAGAACGTCAAGCAAATCAACATTTGCTGTCACTGCGGCTTTGTTTTGTTGTTCCAGAGTAAAGCTACCGACTGATTTTTCCTCATTTTCTTTCGGTAACCAGTTCTAAAATCAAAAGTGAATATAACTTTTTAAAACAATTAGTGCAATGCAGATTAAGATAATCACACACCGGCATGAATATAAGTTTATCAAATGCCATCAGCTAATGAAAATATACTAAATTCATTTCAGTGAAATTACACTTACAATGGCGTCTTCCTGAATAATAACAAGTGTTTGACACTTGTGATCCACAATCATCGTCAAGAGGTCCACTACGGTGTCTTCAAGGGGGCACTGGGTGACAATGTATCCTATGTAAGATGCATACGACTGGAAAATGATGTATAAAATTATTTAGTAATCGGTATCAAAGTGTTTAACACGTATTAAGGATTTATAACACGTAGTCATAGATATGTACTCGGATTGAAATGGGTAGATCACGGTTGATCAATCGGTAAGAACATCCATCTAGTGTTCGGAGGTCCCGGAATAGAACCATCATCAGACCGTCATACAGAAGTGCGCTAACAGGGAATATGCTAATTTCAAACTTTGAAAGGGGAAGAATGTACAGAAATGGTATAGATCAAGGATCGGTAACCAGGTAGCTCAATCGAACTATTATCAAGAGGTCCCTGTCTGGAGTCCCGGTCTGGTCATTTAAACATACTAACATGAACGTATACTGGTAGTCATGCCAACGGCGACACATCAGAGATGCTTGTTCCATTTATTCGGGATTTCTATTTCAATTCAGAATACGCCAGACTTGTTTATATTTAGTTTATAAATAAAATGAATAACATCACTCACAGGAACCAGCACTGCATTGATATAGTCTGTTCTGTCGTTAGCATGTGATGGTAGGCATACTCTGAACTTGTCCACTGAATACAACAAGAAAATACAGATATGATCACTTGTTGTAGCGTATTTCTTTAAAAAGCTTCAATCTGTGTCGTTTGTGCCGGTTTTCTGTCTTAAATGTCCTGACTACTTCGTATGACCGCTTTGTACAATTCGCTTATTATCAATGTAACTCTTATAAAAATATTTAATATTTTGCCATTACCATTAACATTATCTTGTTAATAAAGAATAAATATGCATAGAAAGAACCTTTTGGACTTAGTAAACAATATGAGGACAAATTATATCTCTTAGTTTGTCCTATTTGTGAATGCCAGAAGGAACGACTACGTTCTATACTCGAGGTAAGGTTGCAATGTTATAATTGATATATCACCTGCTAGGACTGACAAGGACCTGTTCTTCATCTTATTGGAGTCCAGTAAGGCTGCTCTATAGTCTTTATAATCATAATGTGGCTTCAAGGATTGTGTCAGCTATACAAAATGAATTTGGTGATTAAACGTTAGATTGATTGCCGAGGGGTAATTCATAAACGTCCAACCCGAGGCTTGGCGATGGTTAGACATTTATGATTCCTCTCAAGGGTTCTGATTCCCTTGATACTCCTTCAAGATATGAAATGGTTATTTTCCCCTATATACAAAGAAAGGATGAGACACAGGTCGCGAAAGAAAATTTTCTAACGCGCCATGGCCACCGGTCCGTCGACTGCATATCAATATTGATGACCTTATCAACAATACAAACCCAGTTACCAACGTATGAGGTAATGAAGTCACGTATATACTTTCGGTTCAAAAGGCTAGCACATGCATCTAATCATACCATAGCATTATATATTGAAAAAGAAATATCTCATTGCTTAAATGGCTGATACTTGCGTTTAACTGGAAAACGGGAAAATTAAACGATAACTTATTTCAATTTTCTCTATCAAAGCCATATTTGGCAAAATCGCGAAAAGAATACCTATATATGAGATAATTTCGCTTTGTATCTGGAGCAGACACATAATGAGATGAGACAAATACTCGGCTCTGGAAACGTCGGGATCAAGTTTAATTAAAGGTCATATATGTGAACGTAGATCTTAACGATGACATAACTAGGATCTTTAGGATCTTTATATAAAACTTGCTCCAGATAAGTTTACCTTGTACTCTTCATTGAGTTTGGACTTATGTGCTGGACCAACATCGGCTAGAACTGCCAGTGTCACGTGGTATGTATCTCTAGGAATCAAGGTGTCTGGCATATCGAAAGCTTCAATCAGGAATTGGTGTACAGCTATGTATTGTTCCTAGAGAATATCAATAAAACATATACTGAAGTACAAACACAGTTTTTAGGATGTAAACAAATTATTAAACTAAATATATTTGAAAACAGAACAATAGCAACACATTTTAGTATTATTGTCATGTTGAGTGCTCCCATCGAACACTTACTTGTTAGCATGAATGAATAATAATAAAGAAATTAAATTGAAAAATAAATGAAAAACGTCAGCACAAACCATGAAGATATACATACACTTTAAGTATCGGTATGTAACTCAGGTGCTTAAAAACACTTACAACTGTTTGAACCATATTGACCCTATTGTTCCGCATTACTTTAACATAATGCATGATGTCAATCCTCCCAAACGCTTTCCCATATTCCAACAGGGCATCTAGTGCTAGGAATGTTCCAGTTCTTCCGGTACCCGAACTAGAAAGACATGTTTAGACACAATCTATCAATTTTAAGTCAAGTTAATAACGTAAAATTAGAAAAGAATTATGAATTATGTTAACTTTGATTGGTTGCTTCGATAATTGGACTCATCTATTTGGATTTTCAAATTATCTAGGGTCTTATAGGACGGTCTACCCTGTATGCATTGTGGTGTGTATTTAAATGTTGTGTCTCCTTGCAATAGGACTTTTGCATTTCCCAACCGATCAAATTTTACTGCCAACGATCAAAACATTCGTCTCTCTCCTTATATACTACTATTTTCATAAAATATATTATTCTAGGCCTAGGGACAGAACCTAGATCCCTTTTCACAATGATGAGCGTTAAACACAAGGCTAAATGTGAGGCAGTGTCAAGGGAGACGTTAGGAAAAAGAGAGTCAGATAGGAAGCAGTGAATAGAAAAAATTCTCTTTAATATTCTAAAATGTACAATTGTAATCGAGTATATAAGCAAACATTTTTTTACATAAATATTTTAATAATATCAACTAAATGTATACATTCTTAAGGATGTACACCTCTGAGAAGTCAAAAATTTTCTTGTATTAAACTTTTTTTCTCACATAGATTTTTGAAAATAGGAGTTCATACCATGCAAGAAAATGGAAGAAAAAACATATGTCGGTATGCTTGTTTTTGAGCTATTGTCACTCAAAGACACCAAGTTGACAAAATCTTTTTGGGATTTTTGCAGTTTTGACCATATACACAAGAGTTTAAAGCCATACTTTCCTAATGAGATGTTTGATATGTATGGAAATTTGAAGAATCTATTTTCCTGTAGTCTTCTTTAAAAATATACAAGTTTTGATTAATAAGACTCATATTTTTTTCTCAGAATAACAACATATGCTACCCCTACCCCTAAATTTTGAGCTAAAAAAATACACCATTTTCAGCCATTTTTGCCAAATTTAACCATTTATAAAAATAGTTGTGGTATTAAACCTTTGTTCATATTTTGCATATCAATAGGGAATGGATTGTTCTTTCTTAATTAGGCAGAAACATGGGGGCAGTGTGCTTACTTTTTTGCCCCATTTGAATGTGTTATTTTCAGTATTTCAGAGTGAAAAATAAAAGTGCTCAAATTACCATTAAATGTAAAAATAAAGTGACAAAAGCGTATCACTTCACGCAATAATGCTCAAATATTTTAGTAAAAAATGGTTCAACTATGGCTCTACTCAAAGAGGAAAAAGACACAATTTCAAAATTGCGGTCAAATTGGCCATTTCTTAAAATCCCTGTATAAAAAAAAATCTACTGAAAATAGAAATGTAATTTTTTGACAAAATTTGCATCTGGCAACTTCTTACAGATATTGATAAAATATATTTGAAAATCTCATAACTTCTTTGATCTTTGTCGAAACGAGACTTCAACGGGACTGAAACCTCAGAAGAATACATCCTTAACTGAAAGTTTGTCAAGAACTAAAAGACTACTTTAATACGTCTTTCACATTGATAATACTTTTTGCACATTGAGAATGATATGCAGTTGTTGAAAAATATTCTATACAATTATAGTATTTTAATGAGATCGATGCATGATTTTATTGACCAAAGAAAAAGTACCGGCCGAGAACGTAGTTCGAAGTTGTTATTTTTTCTTTGGTCAATAAAAACATGCATCGACCGAATTCAAAATGTTTCAATTGTTTTATTGTTTTACTTTAGAGGAAGCTCTTGTGTGAACATCTACATTTGTATTTCAGAATATTTTACCATTAATTAAATGATCATACCAAAGATCCGAGGATTTAGATTCAGTTTTCTTATTAGTCGTGGTTTCTAGATAGAAGATTGGGAATGCATCATCAAACTGATACTGCAGTTTTCCATATTTCTCAACGTCCGATGAACGACTTTATATTACTGTCTTAATACGAGTACCGCTCTTATCATTACATCTTTGTATTTGCAGCTCCGGCGTTGTTTAAAAAAATTCATTTCTCCTCTAGACTACCTGCTGAGAGGCAAGCCTGTCTGTCTATCATTCGCAATGTTTGCTGAAAATGTGTTTCTAACAAAGTCGGCATCATAGAAACGCTTAATTTATTAATTTTATGATGCATGCTGTATTCATACGCTTTTATGACCTTTTTATGGTTCGGGAAGTCCCTATCTATTTATAGACAGATCAGTCAACCAACTTTTTGCAATGAATTTTATCAGTCAATCATTTTTGTTATAGTCAGTCACGTGGTTCATGTGTGTTCCTTTTTAAGTTGACAACTGATTAAGTTACAAAATATAACTTTTATTAATTTCGATTATTTACATCGATAGGAAGTAGTTCAACTGATGAATTGAATATATCGATCCAACATCCTATAACGTCAATATATCAAAGCTTCAACAATAAACTTGATAAACAAAACTCACATATGAAAGAAACTACTCAAAACCAAAACGATAATCATCTACCAAAAAACCCCCAAATATTCTGAATATTTCTAAATGCATCCCTCAAATTTTAAAAATATCGAAACAAAGCGGTTAATGGTTTTTACGATGTTTTTTTAAAACGGATTACCTTGACCTTGATCCGATACCTCTGAAATTCGAAGGGTCCAAAATATCTTCAGTATGTATCCACATGTGAACCTTGTTGAAAATCTATAACGAAATCAAGCTTTGGAAAAGGTGGCAAACTTGCGGACTGACGGACGGACAGACGGATGGATATAGACTGACAGCGAACTTAAAACATTATATAAAATATCAGAGCAATTAAGCAAGGTTATTTACATACCTGCAATGAACAACCATTTTCCCTGTTAAGATATTGACGTAATTCTTTACACGTCGATGGAACACAACAAGTTCATTGGAGTCCGGTGTTCCATGGTCTGGCCACGTAATGAAATGGAACTGGTGGATTTGTCGTGCTGATTTCGTCTGGGGAGGTAAGTGTAGACGCTTTAAATAAATGTCTAAACTCTATTAGTCAAATGAATCTTGAATCTTCTTCCATGATCTGACGTATGGTAATTTTGATAAAAACAATTCTTGTACATTTTATTGTACTTGAACTTTAATTATAAAACACAAGCTCTCGAATCGCGATTCCGGATAATTACGCAAATCGTTTTTGTAAATATATATACCTTCTTGTCTGTAACTGTAAGATCTCGGATGACGTAGAATCCATACGATCGTTCCCGGTCAAGGACGATGTTGAAATGGGATGTTGAAAAAGGCTCTCCCTCATCTGGCCAATACTGTGCACTCTTAGGGTATAGATTTAGAGAAAGCAATATTTCTATTGAAATATTAAAGTATTACCATGCGTGAGGTTATCAAAATCAAATCTTGTACCAATATTGAAAGAAAAATTGGCATGTGTGTGATTGTTACCATCAGGTCCACGGGGCTCACATTTTAATAACCCTTCAGACTTGTCTAGATCATCTTTGTCTTGTTTTCTTGGGAGAAAAATATGCTATATCCATAAAAAAACTTAAAAATTAATTTAATTTTGTGCTTACTTTAAAAAAGTAATTTCAATCATTATGTGTCATTATATATAAATTATTTATCAATTAAAAATCAATTAGACCATGTCTTCGAAAATACCATATGACCAGTTGTTTTCGAAGGTCAAAATTTTCGCGATTTGAAGAGAAAACGAGGAAATAAAAAGCGCTTTTAAATATTCGCTTCCGATGTTTTAAATCATTAGTCAATGTGTCACGGATCAAATTTTCGCGATCATTGCAATGTCCCGTGAAATCGCAAAAATATTATCCCCATGAAAATAACCGGCTATACGATAGTCAAATTTCGATAGTTCGTGTATGGGTTTGGTCAGAAATCCTATTCACTGTAAATGACTTCGACGACTTAACAGTGTACGTTTATGACATACCATTGGTTGTTCTATAAGACTTTGCAACGATACAATTTTGCAAGTGTTCAGCTGCCAAATCATCCGCCAGAAATCATTAATAGTACTAGTCATCGGTCCTATAAAAAAAAACATTTTTATCGTACTTTGAATATTCATAGCATCCGTTGTCTAAAGATTAAAGTATTGAGTTGAGTTGTTTATCTATTAAGTAGAAACTTTTTAAACAGTTCTGTTCAGTGTTACCATACTTTTACCTTGTGATATTTAAACACCACATTTCACATACATACTATGATCATACTTAACTTGTGCTGCAACGTATTTTGAATTTTCTGTTACGCTCTGTAAAATAAGAACACGCATTTAAACAGATTGACAGACTCATTCTTTACAAATTGTGGAATATTCTTTATAAGTTCAATTAGCATTATCGATCACTCATTTTACAAAATAGTCCTTTAAACGCCTAGCGATATTTGACCCAATAGTAAAGGTTCTTGGCAATTTTGAAGTTGGTGGATAGTTTTGATAAAATGTTAAACCTTAAAATTTTAAAATCTTATTTATGAAAAAGATCGTCTGCATTTAATAATACATCAAATCGTCATACAAGAGGTCACCATTTTTTAATAGACAGCCATGCATTATTCTCTAATGCTACCATTTTGATTAGTAATGTTATTTATTGGTGATATTCGGTAAATCCTTTAGTTTGTTTGTTTGATTAATTAATTGATTATTCGTTCAAGATATTACGTAATAATCTAAGTTTGGAAATGGGATATTGGATTTCGTATGCATACAGCATTAAATACAAGACATTTTGAGCGGAGATCTAGTGAAATATAAGATACATGTAACATTTCAACTGCATATTTTTTATTATGTAAACAATAAAATCTAACAAAAAATATCAAGATAATTCATAGGGTTTCGTGAAGACTTGAAGAAAGTTTAATGGTCGATATAATGATATCCTAAATACAAAATTGTACACCGACTCATTCTTAACTCTATTATGCATAGTTACTTTAGATAAATTTTATAGAAATGTTGTCGGTTATTGACTCAAATTCGTAATTGTTCATTGAAATTGACCACGAGTTGACACCAATCGGTTTGTATGACAGGTATTGAAAATAAAGTATACTTATTTTTCAAACAGATCTCTACTTGTAATTTTTAGATGAATGATCACACTTATCTATTGTGGTAAGATAATGTGAGTGCAATGAAAACCCATGGTTTCCGATAACTAGTAGTAAGCAAACTGGTCGCTGACGATGGAAAAAATAAAGAACAATTACACTTTCTCTCCTTTGCACATGTAAGTCTTTAACTCAAAGAATGACTACACTCGAGTATTCCCTCGTCAAGTATTTACTTCACTTAAAACAAATTTGGTCACAGGCACACAATGAAGGAGGATAGGTCAAATGTATGTCCAGACAGTGATTCTAATTTGGGACTTCTGAACATTAACTGGTTCTTTACCGATAGTATTACCTGATCGCCCGTTATCGATCCTGTCTAGAACTACTATACCCCTCCCAATATACTCTATACTACTAGGTAGATTACTGAAGCTTCATTTCGAAAGATTCAGCGTTAAAATGTGCTGCATAAATTCAGCGGTTTTTTTTTATTGACTTCCCTTCTTTACTACCGTTATGACGGCACAAGTGAATTCCAGCGCACTACAGCCAATGACAATCGCTCCAGGGTATATTAACTCGTGACATATACAAACATATTATACGGGTGAAGTCACAGAATATCAAGCGAATAATGTGATAAGAAATATAATTGTGTTATAACAATAATATGATAATAATGTATTACTTACATCAATGTAGTTGGCGTTGATGTAGTCAGAATATCGATCATTTCCAACTTTTTCAAGGATAACCCGAGAATGGTCGTCTGTGTAAAGACATCATTTATGGTAATAATACATTATTTGCATTAATTCAACCATATTTAGAAAAAATATCTAGATACGTAAATATTCCTAAATAAGAACACTTAATAGGTCCATTTTTTTTATACATTTACCCAAGTATCTTCTGCTTGGATTACTGTCTTTGTTTGAAAAAAAAAATACTTACATGTAAACGGTCTCTTTAATCGATTCTTTGGTCTGTTTTGTGGTAACAAGCCGATTTCTTGCGGATGTAATGCTCCAGTTGGTATAGACTATAATTGATAAAAACTGTTATACTACTATAGATATTATAAGTATTACGTTTCCCTAGTAACGCAGCTCACAATTTGATCCATCAGAAGAATAAGTTCACACACATTCTTCATATCATATCAAATCAAATGGAATATTGGATATCATCCATTGTATTTGTACATTATGAATGTCAAATATGAAAATTGTCGATAATTACGACCAGAATCACAATGTAAAGGACGACAGTTGTATCTAAAGAACATTTTCAAAGCGTTTTTTAAATAAGAATTTACTTCATGATTATAAACTTTAAAACAGGGAATATTGTTGGTGTGTTTTTAAAATTCCCTTTATTTTGTATAACAATAAACTCGAACGTAACTAATTGTATACTGTAACAATACAAGATAATTATCATTTAGAAACTATTGTGTCCTCTTCACTGTTACCTTAAATTCGTCCATAAAAGTTTGTGCCTTGTTCTGAAGTTTTGTGTTGACTAACGATTTTAGTTTAGAGACAGGAAAACCCAACTGGATCGGAAGAGGGAATTCCAAGAGATTCCTGTTTAGAGTTCATATATCTATTTTCAGAATCCTTTGACGGCTCTTCTCCTGCTTCTGAAAGTTTGAAATAAGCAATAGAGGAAATGGCATGTTCACCACATTTATTTTGTCTCTCGGAAAGCGAGGCTTGTTTTAGAATTGAACAAAAATACATTTGTTTGAAACTCAGAAGTGGAGTTGTTATCTTCTTACAAAACCAATACTTGGAGTCCTATATATCAAGGTATTCATACCAAATCCAGGAAACTTTTGACTACTGATATACAGGGATATAAAGTTATCAACAGTTCTGGATATATCCTGTTAGTTTGTGCGATACGAAAAAGAGAAACCAGTACAATAAGTATATGATGTAACATGATGTAGAGACCGCAGAACCGTACCAAAAACTGATTCCTGGAAATTCTCTTTTAGGCAGGATATTTCATAGAAAAGGTTAATGATTAGGAGAATGCTGGTTGGAAAATGAGACTGCATTAAGCATTTAAATTTTAATGTGTGGGTTAGGCAATACACGTAGATGTTAAATGTATAAAGAAATTTGTTTAAGTCTGTTTTGTTAGAGGAAAGTGATCAATAGTGCATTAAAAATAGTTAATTTTTGATCCGGAATTCAATGCAAAATGACAGCTCCCACGCAAGTTTAGCAAGATGGTAAATCTTTAAAATTTTCAATTCAGATGTGTAACAGGTAACTGTCTTCGAAATCAGTATTAAAGACCAAGAATTTATAATTGAGAAGGATTAGTGAATGTCTCTTTACACTACTAAACACCACACGAGACGCCTATGAACCGGGAATAAAAAACATTTTTCTTAACAAATACTTGTCTTATCGAGTCAAACGAAACACAAATGTAATGTTAATTCAATTTCACAACGTTTAGTACCTGCTTTACAGACGGAATATTTAGAAGAAATGTCTTAAATTTTCGTTAAAAAATACGAGAGCTCATGAAATGACAGCACGCTTCAGAAAGTAAGACGGTAACCCTCGCATCCGCAAGCTACATTAAAGGTTGCGCTGGTGGATATCAAAGGGAAATCAGTCGTCGCCCAACTTCAAGGTCAGTGCACAAACACAAAAGTTCCTGCGCTGTACTTGCCCAAAACCCAGTGCGACTTATCCTTCTCATATTTTTAGCAATCAATCTAATTACCTGATATAGTACTGTAGATGTTCTTCTCTGTCTCTTCCAGTTCACTATAGATGTTCTTTTGGTTTAGATCCGCGTGGATGACATCGGTATAGGATTCTTCTTTCCTTATATTCAAGCAGCATCTGCGTGAAATAACCACCAACATAGCGTTATCATGTCATGTCAGCAAGAGAATTGTAATCGTTTTACTTCAAATGACCAAAATGTTTGCATTGAACTCTAATAAAAAATAAATGCTTAGAAAATTAATTATGATTACATATACTATTTGAGAGATTGTTATTGTATTTTTTTTTTATTATATCTCGGAAAACTTACATATAATGTACCTGGTGTGTGAAAATGTATACGATTGGCATATAAGATTTTTATTATCTTTTATTGAAGGTAATCTCGCCATGGCAAATAGCTAGGGACATCTCCGATATTCTTTTCCTAATTTCCCCATGACCCATTTATGGTGTTTTGCCTTCCGTTGCACCTCACCCATAAAAGCCCAGATTTCTCGAACTAAAAGGCACTGACTTAAATCAAAGCATAAGTCAGTTCCCCCATTATCTCAAATGTTTGTCAAATATATGTGTTTTAATTCAAGTTAGTTTTGAGAATTCATGGTCTGTACCCTTTGTGTGTGAGAGGTAACTATAATTTTTGTTTTTATCTATTTAATATTTAATATGCAATGATTTTGGCTGGCATTCACCAGTAATAGTCTAAGAGTATATTATGCCGAGTTTGTTTGTTTCCTTCTGTCGATGAACGTACGGTATAGTGAGATACAGTGCAGCACTAACCTAAATTAGAAGGAATCAAATATTAAATTTCTCATTCTCTGTAAAATATTAATTCGCAATCGGAGCATGTAATTCCATACATGTCTTCCAATAATGATCGTTACTTTTTATAGAATTTCGATTAAAATATCACCAACTTAAATGTCTAAAGATATTTATTTACCTTTTCCTAACGACGACTATTGCTTATGACGGCCAACACCGCCACCAGGACCACACCAACGGCGAAACCTACTATTCGCCCTACCGATAGGGACGGGCTATCAGACATCTGTTCTTTTTGTTCTGGTAAATACAAATATAGCATGGAGATAGGTCATTTCAACTAATAGTATATCTTATTACGCCCTTTTTATAAGGCGCTCAAAAAGCGTACTCGACACAATAATGTATTCTCTGCTCTCCCTGTCAATAACATCCTGGCCTTTTTATACAAATATAATATGATTATGTGATTTTTTGACAGCGACAATAAAGAAACCGCATCAAGTTGCCATAACTATTTGTAGCGAAGATGATGAAGTCCTAAAGATATATTTCATGTATCAGAGAACAGCTTTTCAGGCTGATTATTTAAAACATATTATGGATATAAAATAAGAACATTTCACATGTTAGTACACTATGTATGATGAAATCAGTATCAAAATCAATTTAGAATTTCACCAATGCCTTCTCCGTAAAAATTTGTTATTAATGTACCACAGACATCGCTACCCTAAAAGTTTTGAGCCTGTCATATCGGATTTTATACTCACGATTAAATAAATAACGATTAGATTTTTTAAAAATCAATAGTTTTTACATAATTAAATTGCTATATTAACCTAGATGGCGTAATTACCTCCCTTATCATAATGGCTTTTGAAGGGTATATTATTCATTAATATTTTCAACAGATAATATTGACGATTTACTTTTATTAACACAATTCCATTAAAAGATACACTGCGAAAGTATATTTAGTGGAAAATAAACGTACTTGTTCTGCAGAATTCGCCTCCGTACCCTGTATCACATTCAGTACTACAAACACCAGAATCCAGTACACAACTACTGCAATGGCCGCATGTCATATTGCATGAAAAACCGTATAAACCAGCCACACATTCTGTTAATAACAAAATAGGACACTGTAGGAACGACATCAGCAAAAATATCCAAATCTACATAAATGTTTCTACCTCTTGATATCTGAAGGAAAAACAAAAATAAAATAAAATGCTTATGTTGACAACAATCTAAAGCTCCGTTACATGAAATATATATATATTATAAAACGGTAACAAATGCTAGGAATTGCTTTAAAGCATTATTTTTTAAATAGTTCGCTATATAAGACGCAGTTAAGACCATGCAATAAGCTCACTTACTTGTACATTCCCCGCTGTTCTGGTCACATTCACTGCAATTACTAATGCATGGCATAGAACAGTTCGTCCCAAAAAATCCACCGACGCAACCTTCAATGATATAATTGAAAGTAAAAATAAATAATGCAATGAATATCATATTCAGCAATATGTCTAAATCGTACATAACACATTTATTTAGATTCATAAAGCAATTATAAGAAATTCTAGGTGTGAGAAGGTCGGTTTATTGTGAACAGATGTTATGACCCTACATACATTTGATCTAGCAAACAATATACCCAGTCTTACAGCAATAGATAATTATGTATTATCGATTTTGCACAAATGTCTTATAGATATTATTTTCTCAATGACTTTTTTTAAATATAATACTTACCTGAGCAAGATGCTGTGGTTTTATCACAGATTCCATTCTGACAGTTTGCTGGACAGTCGAGTTCACATATTTCACCACGTTTTGTTGGGACGCAGGCTGAATCATTTGTAGTTTATTAGTCCGGTAATCTTATACAAGCTTCAGTTATATGTTTACTTTTCACGTAGTCTCAATTATAGAATTCCACTTATTCTTTTTTACTTTCATTATTTTTTTTAATTTTTTCATGTATTATGTCTTTTCTTATCGTAATTATCATGTATATTTACCAGAAAGAGGGAATTGTCTATATCATTCCTGCTTTACGAGCGAGTTGTTTCACAGAAATCGGCAGTGTCATTAAGGATGATATATCTTTAGCTACCTAGAGTTCATGGTACATCTTAATATATCTTAATATGGAAAAAATAAACAACCTACCTGTGCATTGTCCATTATCTTGTGCACAAACCATATCCCTACAATTATTTGAGCAGTTATATTGGCACATGTCGCCATACTTTCCTATAACGCATTCTGAAACAAAATATTAGCCGATGTCAATATCAGAGAATTCGAAATACACCTGTCTACACAAACCAACAAAATGAAGGCCAATATATACTAAAAACTGTATATATACTACCTTCACAAGACCCGTTGTTTCTCAAACACTTGGTATTCTTGCAATTGTTGGAGCAGTTGATAACACAGAAATCTCCATACTTGCCAGGACTGCAGTCTGAAATTAAAAGAAAGCGTAAATAGACAAGATTAGCCTTACCAAAAAAATAACTTTTGTAATCATCAGTCGATCAAATACATTGTAAATATAATCCAATAACAACTTAATTTGATTATTAATTTCCATTGATATACACTTTTCTTTGACAGTTCTTTAACTACTTTTCCTCGTGACTTTTCCTATTGTTTCACTAGTAAAACTGAATATAATCAATAAATCAAAATTAATAAGATAAGGAAAAAAGTTAGTGTATGTATTTCAAAATCACTCCATATCTCATCTATCATCAACAATCTGTTCAAATTTAATCGTTTATTATTTGAATGTTTTACTTAAGTAAGATAATCTATTCAAAAATTCGTAAATTTATTCTAGGACTTTGTTTTTATGAAATTATTGCGCAGTTATACTAGTCACTTTTTTTTTTCTTTTATATGGGCTATGATGAAGTTCTATGCTAAGCCAATGAAAAAAATTGTTACAAGCAAAATATTACAATAGAAAAAATCACCGGAATATCATGCACATTCATGTGAAAAATGGATTAATTATTGTTGAATTATTCAATACTGTTGCAATGTCCAGAGTCTTGTAAGCACAAACTATCCTTGCAATTCGTAGAGCAATTATATTGGCAGCGATTTCCGTTACGGTTTGTTGGAAACGCATCCTGATATTAGCAAACCATTTAAGTCATGTGATGTAGAAGGATTCTCTACAAAAATTTGCAAAAGAAAAAAAAATGATTTTCATACCTCGAGGAAGTTTAAAAAAAATAAGTGACATCAATCCTTAAACAATTTTGCGAGACTACATTATAATAAAAATAACGCTTAAACTACTATTCTATTGATGTTTATATTCAATGGATAATCATACACAACGTCGACGTCTCTATTGTGACGTCATGGATAACGTCGAGTTTTCGCACCACTTCCTCGGCTCTTGTCTTCATATTAGGTATAAAGAAAAATGCACATGCCAATCAGAAAGTCGAATTTCGTATGAAAAAATGAAAACTAATGATAGTGGTATATACTTTATGATTTTGCAGTTACTGATATCACATATCCTAATTTACTATAAAAGGGTCAAAGTAAGTCTCACCGTAGCAGTATCGCTGTGTCCTTTCACAAAAGCCGTTTCATTTACAAGTTAATTGGACAAATATTAAAAAATAACAATAATCATTCTTACATTAAATATTGTTAGAACAATGATTTTGTCGCACTAATTTCAAATATTTATATTTATGTTTTTAATTGCATAGTTAGTCTTTTTACATCTGAAATTTGCAGAACTGATCTGGAAAAGGTATTTTATTAATAGTATCCGATTTAAAGGAAATTTTTCCACCTTTTTTTTATAATTAATTGCTTGTTGAGAAACTTGTAAACAATGTGCAGCTCATAAAGTATTATTTTCGGATACTCTTTTTATCCTTATTTATACATTGAGATCTACTTCCAAATATTCTTGTGATTTGCCTCGGTTAATCTTCAAAACGATATAATGTAGCTTAATGCAACCATGATATAAAGTTTCCTTTTATTTCACTTAGTTGATGTCAATATCTTTCAAAATGAAGTATTACCAGAGACTTACCGTAGCAGTTCCCTGTGTTCTTTTCACATAACGTCTCATTACAAGTAAACTGGACAGGTCTGGTCACATTTATCGCTATATGTTCCTGGGACACATTCTGTAAACATTTATTTAACACCTCGTATTCTGTTTAATCAAGATGGGCAGTTTTTTGAAAAGAATAATATATTATTTGTATTACATTTTTTCATAATATTTCTTTCTGTTTATAATGACAATAAAAAATCGTACACTACCTGCCTCTCAATGTGGATTACTGTACAATAAAAAGGCAATTATCTCTATGTGATCTTTTGAGTGCATGCATTTAATTCTCCACAGAACAAAGCTCCACTGAACTACAAACTACATAATTTACTGTACCACTGGTTGTGAAATTTAACATGCATGTCCATATTCTAACATATTGGGTAACATGCATGATAATGACCTAGTTTATACTATTATATCAAGGTAGTACAATATACTGTACTCATCCAAATGTATGAAACTTTATCTTGAAATATATATAAGAAAGAGAAGACATCAATATGAAATTCAGTATAATTTTTGAATCAATAAGGGAACTATAGAGTAATACATGTCGTTTGTGTCCCGAATCTGTTGGGGTAAACCATTTTTAAAAGAAAATTAATTATTACTTCAAAAATATTATAACGGTTCATTTCATAAAAAAATATTCATGACACAGATATACATTCTGAATACGTATAGTGGGTGTTTTATTGTGTCCTTAATTATCGATAATAAAAACGTTGTGATTTAGTGTGAAACGATTCATACCAAAACAGTCTCCACCATCCTTCTGACAACGATTATCTTTACAATTCGAAGGACAATCAGGGTTGCAGAAGTCACCATATTTTCCTGTTTCACAATCTGAAAAAAAACCCAATATAATGAAATGAATATTACTATAGATAACAATTATCCTGAATTTAACAAGTATTAGTGACAAGTTGATTAATTTAATTTTTTAGCGATAAAAACTACAGTTTTGAAACATAAATGTTACTTTCAATATTGTTGGTACATTAATTGCATTCATAGAAATTAATTATTTAAAGTTTGTTAATATATTAGTATTGAGTGCAATACCTTTATTTGAAACGCTACATTCGTTCATTTCTTTATTGTGAAAATAATAATGACACATGATACAATATTCATAGTAATTCTTCCTTCTTTTATATTTGATACTTTTTAGTGTTCTGGTGGAAATGTGCTTTTTTCTTCGATAAATAAAAATATATCAAACCACACAAGTACCAAACGATCATCATTTAAACCTTTATATATGTAATCTAAGTTTGACTCATAATTAATTTAATGTTTTCTTTGTTCAACGATGACTAAGTTGATATCAATTACTTACAGAAACACACTCCTGTCTTGGGGTTACAGTTCCCGCCATAACACGATCCTTGGCACATATTGTTACAGTCGTCATTTCCTGGACCATAACGCCCCACTATACATCCTGTGTCAAAATACAAATTTATCACAAATCATTTATAAGAAGATTATCGGGAAAAACTAGTATTACATCATCGAGAAAAACATTCTATGAAGATTAGAGAGACAGCGACGCTAAACTTCACAAGCTACACAGTCAACCACAGTGTACCGTTATTCAATTCTTATGATAAACATCGAAGGACCAAACTACCGTCTCATCTCTGGTATCACACGGAGCCTTCAATTCTGGTACGAAATCTTCTAGACGTTGTTATAATGAAAACGATATTAACCTCTATAAGATCTTGGTTTTTTTTTTTAATTTGAGAAATTAACTTTTAAACGCGATATATATGATAAATAACAGTCACACATTACGGGACCTGTTTATCCCATATACCTTATACTTTATATTTATACCGTGAGGATCATCTGTTTCTTGGCTACCTTCAGGTTAACTTAACTTATACTGCATTATAATATCGTCCCGTAATAAAATGTAGTGCGTAATTAGAGAGCCAATATTCTTTTGGTTGATATTTACAAAGCACATACATGTCATCCGGCCGATATAAAAAAAAAAACAACTAAAATTTGGCTTGATATTTTGTCTCTACTGCATGTCGCACTTTAGTTTTAAACAAGGGGGAGATAATCTAGTAAAGAACTCTGCTGAGAAAGTCTTATCAGCAACTGGTGACCAGTCTAGTCATGCAGTAAATGCAATACATTTTCAAAAGAGGAAAGCGCTATGAATAGTAATCCGATGTTGAAAGCTATTCATAATCAAGATTGGTAGGAGTTGAACAGTGAGGGGCACTGGGATGGATAACCAACTGCTATGGAATTATCGCGTGATTTTTCTTTTGTGAAACAATCATAATTATACAGGGTAAATAATCTCATATAGAGGTCGGTTGAGAGGTAAATGTGATCCGACTAATGAACTAGCTCTCTATTGCTAGGCTGTGAGTTCGAAGCCCACATGGGAAAGTTACCAGGTACTGATTATAGGTCGTTTTTTTTCTGGAATAGTCCTGTTTTCCTCCTCCCTCTAAACCCTCTTTGTCCCTAAATTGATAGGACGCATTACGATATAAACCTAAACCGTCTGTTTAACTTTCTATTGATCTACGATTATATAAGAATGACGCTTATGTTTAAGGACTAGGGTACTCGCACGTGCCATGTTAATTGTCATAATGGAATTGAATATCTGCGAAAGCGCTGATAGACATAACATGGATAGTATGTTATGCATACAATATAACTAAAAAAAAACAACATAAGAAAACATATTAATGTTATAATGATGTTTTCTTATTTAAACGATTTTTTTGCTGTGTTTGTAATCCATCCCTCTAACAGCGCTTTCGCAGACATCCAATTTCATCCTGACAACACGATTACGTGGAATTTCTCTAGTCCCTACCGGGGACTTTGTCGCGTCTTCGATTTTTTTCTGTCGATAATATATATGGACCTTAAAATGCGTAAATTATATACATTGTCTGAGAAACACGAAATAACCCTATTTGGGCATCGAATGAATTCACGATCTACGGCACCTAATCGCCTAGCCAAACATACATGTGGCTTAAATCACTGTGTCATATCCACGTCCTCAACAAATAGAATAATGAAAAAAACAGTTTCAATAGCTAAGTATTCGGTCAGATATCCTGACAAATCGTCAATTATATCATTTATACATTTGCACACAGACGATAATGCACATCAACGGAGTCCAAATTGGAAAGGATATTCCAATCCAACTTTCGGAGCAACAACTCCCCACCTAGTGTATATGATGCAGTGTGAAACTACCGAATGTTTCAAATTTCCAATCGGAAATATTCTAGGTTATACTAATTTGTCAAAATGATTTACCAGTCTGAAAGGATGACAAATATTTATAAAAAAACATGTATATAATATTGCGTTTATTGTTTATTGAAGAACTTCCCTCCTCTCATCAGAATATTACAAAGATTAAAAAAAATTAGAACTTCCAATTCTATTAAAATATCGACAAATGAAAACAAAATCAACGATTTTTTCACATTTCGTTTTCATTATATCTTGAAATACTATTTAAATTATAGGTGTAGTCTACAACGTTAATGTTATTTGCTTTCAAATAATGTTCAAAATTAATATACTGTGTTTGCGTTTTAATTCAAACAGAAGATATTTCAATTTAAAAGTATAGTTCTACTTACCAAATACCATCACTTCACATAATTCCAGAATGGCGTTATTACTGTACCAGAATCGTCGTTTTGGATTATTTCGATAGTTGTAAACGGTGACATACCGAGCTACAAACGGGCACTGGTGTTCTTTATTTAGTTGTACGTCTGCTTCGTTGATACTTTGGTCCTCGTAACATAGAACGCCTTGTGCCGGGCTGTCTGTCGTGTTGGATAAGTAGAGCTGATAACCGCCAAATCTCTGTTTGGAACCAGCTTTAACGAAAAAAATCAATATGATTCATTGTATCATAATTGATATCAATGTAACAAAAATACGTGTATGTAGAATTATTCAGAATTTATGTTGTATTTGAAATATTCACTATATTACAAATTTAATTGTAATGAAATTTTATTAATTTTGCAGCTTTTGTTGTCATGGTAACTATCCGAATGTATACATATTAAGCGAAACGGTCATGTTTTGCCTAATTCTTCATATTTTTTGTCTAATAAGCAATCTTAGATAAACTTCATATTTGCTGATAAAATTTAAGTACTTAAATTACATGTTCAGGAGAAACATAAAGTTCAAGTGTGCGCCTTCTAGATGAAAAACTTGGACAAAAATGAAAAAAATCCCCATTGTCATAGCATATGCATGTTTAGGAGGCTTTCGGTTTCATCTTCAATGTTAAGAAGATCATTTATCAATTGATAAATTGCTAATGCTTCCTTCCAAGTTCCCTACTCCGGCCATCGCAATATTCGTTCTTAGGCTATGTTCATGCTGTCTGGGCGAGAATTCATGAGAACAAGTTCTCGCTCTACCCTTAGATAAGAAAAGTTCAAGGGTGCGCTTTCACAACCATCATGCCTATGTATCAAAGATGTACACGATATATGAAATTCAATTATTTAACCACTAAAAACAGGTTTAAGAATTACGGGTGGTGGGACCTAAAAGGTCCCAAACAGTACATAGTCCTTTCATAGTTGTTGAAAGGAAGTAGTATTAGTTATTATTGTCTTTGGCCACTGGACAAATCACAGATGTCTCAAGAAAACGGTACATGGAGCATGTATGGCATGTATGGTCACCTTTAAATAACAAGAATTCTTTAACATGTTTGTATCTTTTTGTTCTTTGAGCCTCAATGTATCACACAAACAAACAGCAGGATGCTGCTTATCGGCTTTAATGATGCGACTCGTGTCGTTTTTTTAATGAAAGTGTAAATACAGTTTTCGGGAATAATAGTACATCTATTCATAAAAAAGGGTGACAAGATAACAATATGGATTCCATCCGAAATATAAATTCCTGAATACTTAAGTTTGTCTTTGCTAACCACTCTGACTTCTTCAGACTCCAATATGGAAACTTGGGATTTAATTGTAATTTACACTTACTTCTATAAATTATCTGTATTCTGTTAATGGTCATTAACTGTTGGAGATCAACACGCCACCAGGCCGTTTTATGTCCCTCACCAGAAGTATGAGTACAGCATCCAGCCGATGATTCTGTACATCCGTCCACAACGTTGCTAGCTGCCCAATTACCTCCAAAATCACTGCTCTGAGAAGTTGGTTTTCTCCAGGCGACGTTTGCTTAAATGTTTAAATATAGCTACGTGTATTACGCATCAATAACAATTTGCATATTTCGTGTTTTGTATTATACTTTTTTTTTCATAGTTGCAAGGGAGTTGTCGCTAAGAATCAAAATAATGATCGATTTCGAGTTATCGAGAGCTCCACAAACAAAGTTTATATAGCAAACTAAAAGGGCTACGGATACATAATTGTGACTTATGTTTTCATAGTTCGTAACAGCTGTTCAAAGAAACACAAAATTTATAGTTACAGTGCCGCTGACGACCGCCTCTATCTTCGTATTAACAGGACCATTTTCGATTATACGGTTTGACTTGTTGGGTCTAGTTGTTCATTTATGTATTAAAGACGGACCTGGGGATTTTTATATTTTTCAGACGAGCCTTGATAAAGCCCTCACAGGCCTGTATCAAAAACTGCAGGATATATACTTGAACCAATAACTTTAACAAACGGTCGAGCCGGTTGTTCAGAATAAAAGAAAACTGCATAGGACTATATTATTTTCTTAAAGACTAAATGTTGAGAGCTTATCAATTAATTACACCATACCAACATCTCATGTTTAAAATAAACAAACAGAAGAAATTGGCGAAAGTGCCCAAAACATGTAGTGATTTTTCTTCGTATACCCATGCGCGGAAACACCATGTTTGATATACCAAACTGCGGTCATGATTCACGTTAACAAAATAGATATCAACAGGTAAATGTGAAATGGAAAATGATAACGAACGAGTATGATAAAACTAAATGCACCTTTCTTTGAAGTATTTAAGATGCGTTATTTTTATTTTAAAACAAGAAATATGTAAATATTTAAAATTTAGATATGTCAAATTTGAATCAAAACGCTTTGTGTACAGTGTATATGAATGTTATTTTCGTTTCTCGTTCGAAAAGTAACCAATTCGAGAGATCCGTTTTGCGTGTAGACGAATCGATGAAGAATAGAAAAACTCGTTATATGTAAAATCCAGGATATCATCGTAATTTCAAAATCGTTTGTAATTTATAAATGATCTTTTATTCTAATACTGAGAAATAGTTATATTATTAGCTTATATTAAGCAACAGTCATATATGATTTTATATCAGTTGCAGCACGTACGCTACCAAACACCCACTCTCCTTGGGCTGACGGTAATTCGAGTGGTCTAACGTTAAGGTTTTATGAAATTTCCATAGTTTACTGTCACCAAAATCTAATACTAAGATAAAAAAAAGTCATGTGTTTAATGGTTTGACGCAAACAAATCAATTTACCACATTTTTTTATGTTCTGCAAAACATTATCTGGGAAGCCACAACACATTTGTTACATTTTGGATATATGCAGTGGGTATTAACAATTTCTGAACACGCCACAATTTAAGATGTTTAGACGTTTTCATCATCGTAATAGGGAAAATGGTCATGCTTCACAAATTCATATGGGGAAGTGTATATTTATGAACTTGAACAGGAAGTTTAACATTAATGTATGCAAACCGTGACGTGATGTCACAGGTAAAATATCCACAGGTAAAATGTAAGTACATAGAGCGTAACCTGAACTTAGAACTGGGTACAGAGATCATAATCTGAACTATCACAAAAACGAAGGACGTCTGTTATCAGATATATGTGTGATGTGATAATCCATTGACTGTACACCTCAAAACTAACATCCTCATAACTTTCACAAAAGTATACAAAGTATTCTGTAATAATCACTACAATTTCCATTAGTATTAATGTTTAATGGTAATATTTGTTTGACACCATGATCAAATTAAGAAATATGTTCTGATTTTCTGATACAATAATGATTTTGAAAAGCTAAAACTGATTTCGGCTTTAACAAAAACTTTATTAATTAACCCAAATTGTTCCAAAGCATCACAACCCTTAGGCTTACATTGGATTCCAATGCAAAATATTATTGGTAACATACCGTGTTATCATGAACCTTTCATTATTTCTTTTCATGTGATATATTTTACGGTGTTAAACAAAACAGCGATAACCATGAAATACGTTACTTAATAATGAATATCATGTCATTCAACAAACAATTTGTGAAGGTTCTTTTTTTCAGTACAATAAAAAAGTACATTTTGGGAAACATATAAAAGTTCAATATATTATTTATAATACAAAAAATGTTATACACAAACAGAAGAGTGTAAATACACACTTGGTATCTACTCCCCCAACACACGTCCACCCTCACACAGCATCCACACACATACGCACACATACATATATATATTTGTACATTCTCACACAATATGTATTACTTTGTAAATCATAATGTATTCTGTATGTACCAATGTTATACTTTAATAATGGACAAGCAAAAATATTTTCTATCTATCTTCAGATAAAATAAGATAAAGTTTTGATCGTTTTGTACCCGGTCTATATCTAATTAACATAATTCTGTACTTACCTTCTGAAGAGACCTTGCTGAAGGTACAAAGTAACAAGAGAATTACTTCTCCTCCCCACACTAACTTTCTCCTGGCCATTCTGGGGGTAATGGCGACATAACACAGACAAGGAAGTAAATATCAATATTTGGAAATTGACAAGTACAAGGTAAATATGTATCGTTAGTCGTGTTCTGTCGACCAGAACTACTGCTCGTAGTGTATATAGTACGTGCTCATCCGACAATGACGGTATTGTATATAATGTTAAACTATTTTAAAATAATAGTTACTGTATAAAGGTCAACATTTTGTGTACACATGCATATATATTAATTACAACATTAACAAAGAAGCGAGCTTTGCTAATGTGATATCTAGAACGTGTTTGGTTTATGTCCTAAATACATATGTAATAAAATAACATTTATTTGCAGCCTGTTTAGGAGCCATTGATACCCAATAGCACGGTCTCCAGCTCATCTTCTCAGTAAATGATTAAGGTCATAATGCATGTATTACTGACTATACTGAATTGTATTTGTCATGCGACTGGTATTGCGTAAAGTTATACAGTTACAGTAATCAAATATTGAATGATCTGTATTAAATTTATTCATTATATCCTTTGATTTTGGTATTTGTTCGGTCTATCTTTTTGCATATACACAAAAATATGTGAGTTTGCTGAAAATTTGTTGAGTAACAATTTTCACAAATAAATCTGGGTCCATTTTGTCAGTCGCCATCACACCTTACCAAGCTAGAGTATATTGACAAGCTAAAATGTAAGTCATTTCAATAATAAGGGCCGCGGAAAAACATGCCAGTTATTACTATAAGTGGAGAAAAGTCAGAGTTCCTGGAGAAAAAATGCTTACCTACTAGGAGTGCATTTAGATTACAACTCGAAACCTACATGTTTAGGAAGATGGCGTGATACCATTATTGAAAAAAAAACACTTTTATATGTAGATTTATAAACAACATATCGTGCACTAAGAGATCGTACATGGTTGTGATTCGTTAAAAAGGAACAGAGACTCCTACATGAATGAAACTTTCAAATAACGAGACACACTATACATATATCTGCATGTTCATATAATAAACATCGGGAATCCCAATGTCAATGGGTGAGCCAGTGAGTCGAAGGTATGCGAGGGGGTTGTAGGTATGGAAGGATTCTGAGCTAACGAATGAGCCGATAAAGGGCGAGTGGGTGTGTAGTGAAGAGATAAAAGAGAATACAATTTACACAAAGGTGTCAAAGAGAACAGAGATTCGAGAACCAGAATACTGTTTTAAGTGTTCAGTCGTTATAAAATATGTTTGCTTCTTAGAACGTCGAAGGAAATTGATCTTGTCGTTTTTCTAACGACCCTAAATAATGTAAAACCTAAAAAATTCCCTTGATATACCCAACGCTCTGAATTGCATGTATAAAAGTTTCGTTCCTTTCTATATCGAGCAGATAAGACCGCCTTTGCCATTTTGAAACACGAAGAACGTCTTTTACTATGGAGAGGTGATCGTTCAGCCGACAATCAAGATCATGTAAAATTGTATGTTATTCCTTTTCTGTACGACTACCATTAGCAATAATCTGTTGTTAAATATCAACTGTCTGTTATGGAAAGAGACCATGTAATAACTATGTCTGTGGATTATTTCCCAATTGAGAACAATCATTAATATGAAATATAATTGTCTTACTTGATGATATTGTGAAATAATTTGAAGCATGGGAACGCCATTATCTGGAATTAAATAAACGTAGTGTGATTTTATAAGTCATTGCCGAAAACTGATTGATTAAAGGTCCGATATTATAGCCTAGGGAATAGGAGAACGTTTCACTCTCGCTCCTAAATACAATTTGTCTTTGTTATAGATTGTTTCTGACAAAAATGGAACGCTTTTGATTATCGTTGGGTGATGGGAAAGCTTGCTGCTTTATATTGTTTCTTCCTGCTTTTCGTCAATAGAGATTAGTACTTCCCGACCGACAGTTTCATGTGTGTTGTCTTTTCTGTTGGTCCTCTAGTAAATGTTTTAAAGAAGAATTATTGGTATGATACTAAATCATAACTAAGACTCAAATTTATTAATGGTTCCAGGAGAATAAGGCAAGGGTTGCTGTGAATGGTATTATTGTCTGTCTTACCTTCCTTACTAGCGAGTGAAAGATTGTGAAAAAGTAAAATAAAACCTCACCAAAAGCAATAACGAAAGTATATGTTCTTTTTTTCTGTTATGTATGACACTAAATACATGTAGTTATGAGATAAGGGAGATAACTCCTATAGCTTTTTTTATCAATACATCCTATGAAGGTCATATCATTGATTTAGGTTATAGAACTTTCTAGAATATAATCATGTATAAACAAATATGTTTGTAAACATGTTGATTTTAAGTAGAGATCTAGAATGATCTATTTCCAGAAAGTTATGTGTGTTTACTTGTTTACTGTTTTTAGTTAGATATTTCTAGAAGTAGGAGGTTCTCCAATATTCTTGAATTACGGTTTAGCTATATATACTCCAGCTGCCCAAGGCTAATCAGAACTGTAATGAGACCTGTAATAAGACATATCAAGAATTGTACAGCGCCATATAAGATTCTATTGGGAGAGCTATTGTGACTTTATCTGTGGATTATTACAACACTTTGTGTGGATTTATTCATATTGCCTGGAACTTTACAAATCATCTGTGGACATTCAATTTCCTTGTGGATTTGTGATTATTGTTAATTTGAAACCTGGAAGGATCAAGGATTATACCAGGACATTCGCATACAGATAAGTAACACTTTAAATCATCGTACTACTCTTGTACCACCACCAATTACTTTAGACATTGTAAACCATCTCTGTATAATATTGTACATATAATTAAATTGTGTTTTGAATTTAGCTGCTGGTTTCTCATTTCTGTTATTCGTTCATGTAACAGAAATTGGGGGCTCTTGTCCGAGATCGATACTTAATTTGTGAAATCTAACTTTGAAAAATCAATTAAGAAATTTTCAAAATTTGTGTAAAAACTTGGAGTTTACATTTGAAACCAACAGCTAGATTAACATGACTACTTTGCAGGTAGAACAGTTTGTTAAAGCGCCATCCCTGGAAGTTCTTTTGCAAGTTAATAAGAAGGATTTACTGTTATTGAGTAAACATTTAGGCCTAGCTATCAAAACTAATTTGAGGAAAGCTGAAATTCGGAATGTAATTACAAGATATTTTGTCGACAATGGCAAATTTGACTCTAGTGCATTAGATAGTATAGAGGAAACAATCAGTTCAGAAATTCAAATTAGACAAATGGAACTTGAACATGAAATGAAAATGAAACAAATTGAAAAAGAAATGAGAGAAAGAGAAATAGAAAAGGAGTTAAGAGAAAAAGAAATTGAAAGAAAAAGAGATCGAGAGAGATCAGATGTTAGAAATAGAGAAGCAGAAAATTCAAGCTGAAACAGAACTTAGAATTAAAGAATTAGAGCTAGCTTCTCAAGACGGTTCAAGTAATCCAACTTTTAGGGGTTTACAAGGAAACAGAGGTTTTGATGTCAGTAGAAATATTAGGTTAGTTCCTCCTTTTCAAGAGAAAGAAGTTGACAAGTATTTTCTGCATTTTGAGAAAATAGCTGACAGTATGAAATGGCCTGAAGATAAGCTTACAATGCTTCTTCAGAGTGTCCTGATTGGTAAAGCTAGAGACATTTATTCTTCTTTATCTGTAGATGAGATTTCAAATTACCAAGTAGTCAAGAAAGCTATTTTGAAAGCTTATGAGTTAGTTCCTGAGGCTTACCGCCAGAAATTTCGAAACTCAAGAAAGAGAGATGAACAAACTCATGTAGAATTTGCGAGAGAAAAAGAACAATTATTTAATAGGTGGTGTGATTCTAAAGAAATTGATGAGGATTTCGGTAAATTGAGGCAATTATTGTTGATAGAGGAGTTTTAAACGTTGTGTCCACACAAACATAAAAACTCATTTAGATCAGAGAAAAGTTGAAACACTTAGTGAAGCAGCTACAATGGCTGATGATTACGCTCTCACCCACAAAGGCTCATTTGTTAAAAACAGTTCTCAAGACAAAAACAGTACCACAGGTACTAGTAAATTTGGTCAGCCTAGGAACCCAACCTTTAGTGGCCCTTCCAACGACAAACCTAAATTAGATGATAAAACTAAGTCTGCTTCTAAAAGAGATGATAGGGTAGGTGTGGGGTCTCCTTCTGGTCCTGTTTGTAATTACTGCAAGAAAGTAGGGCATACTATGTCTGAATGTTATTCTCTCCAGCGTAAGGAGCAAAGGCGTAAACAGTCAGTTCCTTCTGTGTTAGCTATGTCAAAGCCTAGTCAGAAACTTAGTGATATTGTGGAAGATTCTAAAGTGTCTGTTGAGATTAAGAGCTCAGAGTCTGATAGTGTCTTGGAGAAGTACTCTCCCTTCATTTCTGAAGGTTTTTGTTTCACTTACTAGTGATATTACCAACTTGAAACCTGTGAAGATTTTGCGAGATACTGGGGCTTCTCATTCTTTGATATTAGATGGCGTAGTGCCTTTGTCTGAGGAGACCTCATCTGGTAGTAGTGTTTTGCTTCAAGGTGTAGAGTTAGGTTTTGTTAATGTGCCTCTCCATTGTGTTTATTTAAAGTCAGATTTGGTTACTGGGCCTGTCACCATTGGTGTTAGACCGGAACTTCCCATAGAGGGCGTGTCGCTCATTTTAGGCAATGACTTGGCTGGAGAGAAAGTTAGGGTAGATCCCTTAGTGTCCAGTATTCCAGATAAAACAGATGATGCTGAGACTATTCAACAGGAATTTCCTGGTATTTTCCCTTCTTGTGCTGTAAACTCGTTCAATGAGTAAGAAGGTTTCTGATGTTGCAGTAGTTGAGGATCATTATAGTCCAGGGTTAGGTGACACTTTCTTGGCTCATGATATAGAGGATGTCGGGAGCAAGTGTGATCTTTTGAGCAATCCTGTAGACTTTGATAGTGATAGAGTTGTTCCTAACAAGGGTACTTCTTTGTCTGACATGATGAGTAAATCATCTTTGTCTAGAGAGGAGCTTATAGTAGAACAGGAGAAAGATCCTGAAATCTCCTTATTGTGTAATCGGGCTTTGAGTGAGGAAGAGGCTGAGAAAGTTCCGGTTTGTTACTTCCGTAGGTCAGGTGTGTTGATGCGCAAGTGGCGCCCCCCTGATGTGTCTCCCCGAGGAAGACTGGAAGGTTGTCAATCAAATAGTTGTCCCACCGAGGTATAGGCAAGATATTCTGAGTTTGTCTCATGACGTACCTATGGCAGGGCATTTAGGTGTGACCAAGACTTGTAACAGGATCTTAGATCACTTCTTTTGGCCCAAGTTGAAACGGGATGTGGCTGATTTTTGTAGGTCTTGTCATACTTGTCAGGTGGTAGGGAAACCTAATCAGAAAATCACTGTTGCACCTTTGCACCCCATTCCAGCATTTGAGGAACCATTTAGTAGAGTCATTATAGACTGTGTAGGTCCTCTACCCAAAACTAAGTCTGGGAATGAGTATCTTTTAACTATTATGTGTGCTTCCACACGCTTTCCTGAAGCCATTCCACTCAGGAATATTAAAGCCCCTAACATAGTCAAGGCTTTGGTTAAATTCTTTACATTGGTTGGTCTTCCAAAAGCTGTCCAATCGGACCAAGGCTCGAATTTCATGTCTGGTATTTTTCAACAAGTCATGTACCAGCTCCAGATCAAGCAGTATAAGTCTAGTGCTTATCATCCAGAGTCTCAGGGTGCTTTAGAACGTTTTCATCAAACATTGAAGAATATGATGAGATCTTATTGTTTTGAAAACAAAAGAGATTGGGACGAAGGTATACACATGTTGTTGTTTGGCGTTAGAGAATCTGTACAAGAATCTCTTGGCTTCAGTCCCTTTGAACTTGTGTTTGGACATACTGTACGTGGTCCTTTGAAAATTTTGAAAGACAAAATTTTGAACGAAGATTCTAAAGTGAATCTCTTAGAGTATGTGTCTAACTTTAAGCAAAGGTTGACAAGGGCATGTGAATTGGCAAAAGAAAATTTGGCCCTTACTCAAACCAAAATGAAAACATGGTATGATAAAGATGCCCGTGCAAGAAGTTTTGATCCAGGTGACAAAATTTTGGCCCTATTACCAATACCGGGTCAGCCTTTGCAAGCTAGATATTTTGGACCTTATGTTGTTGAGAAAAAGGTCGATGATGTTAACTACATTGTACAAACTCCAGGGAGGCGCAAGAAAACTCAATTATGTCATGTTAATATGCTTAAGAAATATGTAGATAGAGAAGAGAGCAAGACCTCTCAACCTATTGCTACTTTGGCCTCTGTACCATCACAAAGTGAAAGTACAGCTGATATTTGTAAATTAGACTTAGATGGTGGTGTACAAGATGTAGGTTTAGACTGTGGTGTTAAGTTACGGAACTCAGATGTGCTCGCGAACTTGGACAAGAAACTGTGTCATCTATCAGAAAAGGAACGCAATGAACTGAAAGATTTGATACTTGAGTTTAAACATTTGTTTCCGGATACACCAGGCAAAACAGATGCTATCTATCATGACGTGGATGTAGGCGATGCGCCACCTGTCAAGCAACATCCTTACCGTGTCAATCCTTTGAAAGAAGAACATTTAAAGAAAGAAATTCAATACATGTTGGACAATGATATTATTGAACCAAGCAAAAGTGAATGGAGCTCTCCATGTGTTCTGGTACCAAAGCCAGACAAGACATACCGGTTCTGTACTGACTTCAGAAAAGTAAACTCTGTCAGTAAAACAGACTCTTATCCAATTCCAAGGATTGACTCGTGTATTGACAAAGTTGGCAAAGCCAAGTACGTAAGCAAGTTTGACCTGTTGAAAGGGTATTGGCAGGTGCCATTAACAGAAAGAGCTAAAGAAGTGTCGGCATTTGTAACCTCACAAGGTTTGTACCAGTACAAAGTTATGCCGTTTGGTATGAAGAATGCCCCGGCAACATTTCAACGTCTTCTTAACAGCGTGATATATCAGACCTGGAAGGCTGTGGTGGATACATCGATGACGTCATCAACTACCACGACACGTGGGAAGACCATCTACGCGGGATTCGTGAATTCTTCGAAAGACTCACTACCATGAAATTGACTGTAAACTTATTGAAATGTGAATTTTGTCATGCAACTGTTGAATTTTTAGGCCATGTTGTAGGACAGGGGCAGGTTAAACCTGTTCAGGCCAAAGTAGAATCAATTATAGATTTTCCATCTCCTGGAAGCAAGAGAGAGCTGATGAGATTTCTTGGTATGGCTGGATACTACAGAAAATTTTGTCAAAATTTCTCTGTTATAGCAGCTCCACTTACTACTTTGTTAAAGAAAAATGTCAAATTTGTTTGGTCAGACGAATGTAAGTCTGCATTTGAGAAATTGAAAGCCATACTATCAAACTCACCAGTTCTGACTGCTCCAGATTTTAATAAACAGTTTAAACTGTTTGTTGACGCCAGTGATGTAGGTGTTGGTGCTGTTTTGATGCAAGAAGGTACTGAACAAATTGACCATCCAATTTGTTATTTCTCGAAAAAGTTTGACAAACACCAGAGAAATTATTCCACCGTTGAGAAAGAATGTTTAGCGTTGATTTTGGCCTTGAACCAATTTGATGTGTATCTCTGCACTACAGTTGTGCCTGTGTTGGTCTTTATCGACCACAACCCTGTGACATTCATTGGGAAAATGAAAAACAAAAACCAAAGAATTCTCAGGTGGAGTTTGACTTTGCAAGAATACAATCTTGACATCAAACATATCAAAGGGAAAGACAATATTCTAGCAGATGCTTTATCAAGGATTTAAATATGACTTAATATTTGAAGAAAGTTTCCTTTTCAAGAAAACTTTCTTTTCTTTAAGGAGGGGTGTGTTATGTATGACACTAAATACATGTAGTTATGAGATAAGGGAGATAACTCCTATAGCTTTTTTTATCAATACATCCTATGAAGGTCATATCATTGATTTAGGTTATAGAACTTTCTAGAATATAATCATGTATAAACAAATATGTTTGTAAACATGTTGATTTTAAGTAGAGATCTAGAATGATCTATTTCCAGAAAGTTATGTGTGTTTACTTGTTTACTGTTTTTAGTTAGATATTTCTAGAAGTAGGAGGTTCTCCAATATTCTTGAATTACGGTTTAGCTATATATACTCCAGCTGCCCAAGGCTAATCAGAACTGTAATGAGACCTGTAATAAGACATATCAAGAATTGTACAGCGCCATATAAGATTCTATTGGGAGAGCTATTGTGACTTTATCTGTGGATTATTACAACACTTTGTGTGGATTTATTCATATTGCCTGGAACTTTACAAATCATCTGTGGACATTCAATTTCCTTGTGGATTTGTGATTATTGTTAATTTGAAACCTGGAAGGATCAAGGATTATACCAGGACATTCGCATACAGATAAGTAACACTTTAAATCATCGTACTACTCTTGTACCACCACCAATTACTTTAGACATTGTAAACCATCTCTGTATAATATTGTACATATAATTAAATTGTGTTTTGAATTTAGCTGCTGGTTTCTCATTTCGCAATAACGAAAGTATATGTTCTTTTTTTCATATAATCCGCCCGATTTATATACAGTGATTTCACCCGTGTACCATTTTTGCACATGTCACTTGTGTAATATATACATGTATACATGAATATATTGTGAAGCAACATTCTTTCACGTGCGATTTATTTTCGCGATCCGATTAAAACAAGCAAATTTTAATCTTCGCGAATTTCTTATGAAATGAAAATCGCGAAATTAAGTAGCCGCGAAAGAAAGTTTGTTTACAGTAATCTTGTTTACATTGGCGTGGAATTAAGTTTGATGTCATCACTATTGGTTAGTAAAGAATGATGTGACGTCATGATGACGTCGTGACAAAATGGCCGCACATTTTAACATTAAAAACTGAACGGTTGATGTCGTTACGTTAAGTATCTTAAAGCTGTGTTTATTTCATATGAAATTCTCGTCTCGAACTTTTAATTTTTGCTCGCCAGGCTCGCATTGAATGAAAATGAATTGAAAAAAAAGATGAAAACTATATAGACTCGTTTCATTAAGCTCATAAAAAATGATAACTCATATAAGATCCTATATACAATTTTGTATATACTGAAATATTCCAAGAAAAAGACAGCGAAACACTCTATATCGTCCAATTTAAGATTTTTGTTCTCAATCTAAATTAATAATACTGACATGTGATGCCTACATGAGTCTTAAGATCTGTGCAATCAAGGCACCAGGTTCAAAATATCACATCTGAGACATAGATATTCTGAACGAGGTATATAGGATTGCAACGACTTTCAAATGAGTGCATTTTTTCGGCGAAAGAATAAGTCTAAGATTAACATTACAATGTCACTTTAAACTCTTATGTGAGCATCGTTTAGTTTGATATGTAGCTGTTTCAGTTGCCTCATACAAAACGTTATTTTAATTTAGGAAAGTCCCAGTAATTCGAACCAGCATTCCTCGACCTACTTTTCTTCAAATTGATCCCAGTTTCCCTGTATTATATATTTCATAAATTCACCCCTGTTTCCTCGATGGTTCCTTCAGTTCAACATGGAATACCGTCAATGTCTAATCATGTTATAAGTCTGTACAAGTCTGTCAATAGTCTCTAGTGCATACCACATACACTAGTTTCCTTGCGTTGACGCACTGTGGTCAATGCCACTGCGGTCTTGTTAAATGGTACGATTTCAGAGCATGAGAAAAGGTCACAGACCACCATGGGCCAATCTATCAAATTATACCATTGTTTCCACTATCTTATACCGTAAAACAGATCAATCAATTAAATAATTAATGACGTACACAAAATCATTTTTTCCAAAAACGAAACCGAAACTTATGTATAGGCAAATACCAGTGGAAGGACAGCGAGTATTGAAAATTATAAAATATCCTATTACACCGAGCACATTAAAAATATCTTGCGAAATCTTTTTTGTACAAACTGCATAAGTTTTAGATGACGTCTTATTTACATAAAAGAGTCCAATCCGTGATTTGACCTCCAGCCGAGCCCGGGTAAATAAACATGTACAAAACGTGTACACACATGTACGTATGACGTCACAGACCACGATACTGCAGCAGCACTTGCAATTTGAAGCACACGAAGAATTCGGTATGTGTGTATATACCTTATGCTTGCAAGGATTAAATATGATTGAGATGAACAAATAAACATTCTCTCAGATTCCGAGGAGTTTGTCCCAGATAAACCCGTTTGGCAGAGCTATAGATAAATAAAGTTAAAGGCGTAAAAAACGATTACAATATGTCTGTCAGTGCAGACTGCATGTAAGATATGTCGTTTACAAAAAAAGCTACGGCTGAGGTGAACCCGTCATTTTGTGATTCATTGTTTCATTACAATTGAAACAAGAATTGCTCTACAATAGACAATAAATTTTTTTCTTGGACTTATGTCATTGTTAAGTTTATGATGTATCAATCGTCTTTATACCTCTTTGACATAAGCATACCCACAAGAACGGCGAATCCATTTGTAATAAATTGATCAGGTGATGAATTAAACTGTACCTTTTACAGAGATATCATCTTGATAGACCTTCTATTACCATTTTGGTAGATGTGGTGGATGGGAAAGATGATGAATTTCGGCGCTAAAGTGTTACTCTATTGGTCTATATTTCTGTATGATTGTGTCATCATAATGATATAATTTGCTGTGTTCTGGTATCCTCCTTTGTCCGGTATCCGTGATACTCTGTCATATTGATATAATGTGTTGTGTTCTGGTATCCTCCCTGGTCCGGTAGCCGTGATACCCTGTCATATTGATATAATGTGTTGTGTTCTGGTATCCTCCCTGGTCCGGTAGCCGTGATACCCTGTCATATTGATATAATGTGTTGTGTTCTGGTATCCTCCCTGGTCCGGTAGCCGTGATACCCTGTCATATTGATATAATGTGTTGTGTTCTAATATCCTCCCTGGTCCGGTAGCCGTGATACCCTGTCATATTGATATAATGTGTTGTGTTCTGGTATCCTCCCTGGTCCGGTAGCCGTGATACCCTGTCATATTGATATAATGTGTTGTGTTCTGGTATCCTCCCTGGTCCGGTAGCCGTGATACCCTGTCATATTGATATAATGTGTTGTGTTCTGGTATCCTCCCTGGTCCGGTAGCCGTGATACCCTGTCATATTGATATAATTTGTTGTGTTCTGGTATCCTCCCTGGTCCGGTAGCCGTGATACCCTGTCATATTGATATAATGTGTTGTGTTCTGGTATCCTCCCTGGTCCGGTAGCCGTGATACCCTGTCATATTGATATAATGTGTTGTGTTCTGGTATCCTCCCTGGTCCGGTAGCCGTGATACCCTGTCATATTGATATAATTTGTTGTGTTCTGGTATGCTCCCTGGTCCGGGGAACCGTGATACCCTGTCATATTGATATAATGTGTTGTGTTCTGGTATCCTCCCTGGTCCGGTAGCCGTGATACCCTGTCATATTGATATAATTTGTTGTGTTCTGGTATCCTCCCTGGTCCGGTGTCGTGATACCCTGTCATATTGATATAATGTGTTGTGTTCTGGTATTGCCCCTGGTCCGGTAGCCGTGATACCCTGTCATATTGATATAATGTGTCGAGTGTTCTGTATCCTCCCTGGTCCGGTAGCCGTGATACCCTGTCATATTGATATAATGTGTTGTGTTCTGGTATCCTCCCTGGTCCGGTAGCCGTGATACCCTGTCATATTGATATAATGTGTTGTGTTCTGGTATCCTCCCTGGTCCGGTAGCCGTGATACCCTGTCATATTGATATAATGTGTCGAGTTTCGGTATCCTATCTGCTCCGGCAACCGTGATACCCTGTCATATTGATATAATGTGTTGTGTTCTGGTATCCTCCCTGGTCCGGTAGCCGTGATACCCTGTCATATTTATGTAATGTGTTGTGTTCTGGTATCCTCCCTGGTCCGGTAGCCGTGATACCCTGTCATATTGATATAATGTGTTGTGTTCTGGTATCCTCCCAGGTCCGGTGTCGTGATACCCTGTCATATTGATATAATGTGTTGTGTTCTGGTATTCTCCCTGGTCCGGTAGCCGTGATACCCTGTCATATTGATATACTGTGTTGTGTTCTGATATCCTTCCTGGTCCGGTAGCCGTGATACCCTGTCATATTGATATAATGTGTTGTGTTCTGGTATCCTCCCAGGTCCGGTGTCGGGATACCCTGTCATATTGATATAATGTGTTGTGTTCTGTTATCCTCCCTGGTCCGGTAGCCGTGATACTCTGTCATATTGATATAATGTGTTGTGTTCTGGTATCCTCCCTGGTACGGTAGCCGTGATACCCTGTCATATTGATATAATGTGTTGTGTTCTGGTATCCTCCCAGGTCCGGTGTCGTGATACCCTGTCATATTGATATAATGTGTTGTGTTCTGGTATCCTCCCTGGTCCGGTAGCCGTGATACCCTGTCATATTGATATAATGTGTTGTGTTCTGGTATCCTCCCTGGTCCGGTAGCCGTGATACCCTGTCATATTGATATAATGTGTTGTGTTCTGGTATCCTCCCTGGTCCGGTAGCCGTGATACCCTGTCATATTGATATAATGTGTTGTGTTCTGGTATCCTCCCTGGTCCGGTAGCCGTGATACCCTGTCATATTGATATAATGTGTTGTGTTCTGGTATCCTCCCTGGTCCGGTAGCCGTGATACCCTGTCATATTGATATAATGTGTTGTGTTCTGGTATCCTCCCTGGTCCGGTAGCCGTGATACCCTGTCATATTGATATAATGTGTTGTGTTCTGGTATCCTCCCTGGTCCGGTGACGTGATACCTGTCATATTGATATAATTTGTTGTGTTCTGGTATCCTCCCTGGTCCGGTAGCCGTGATACCCTTTCATATTGATATAATGTGTTGTGTTCTGGTATCCTCCCTGGTCCGGTAGCCGTGATACCCTGTCATATTGATATAATGTGTTGTGTTCTGGTATCCTCCCTGGTCCGGTAGTCGTGATACCCTGTCATATTGATATAATTGGTTGTGTTCTGGTATCCTCCTTTGTCTGGTAGCCGTGATACCCTGTCATATTGATATAATTTGTTGTGTTATGGTATGCTCCCTGGTCCGGCAACCGTGATACCCTGTCATGATTGATATAATTTGTTGTGTTCTGGTATGCTCCCTGGTCCGGCAACCGTGATACCCTGTCATATTGATATAATTTGTTGTGTTCTGGTATCCTCCCTGGTCCGGTAGCCGTGATACCCTGTCATATTGATATAATGTGTTGTGTTCTGGTATCCTCCCTGGTCCGGTAGCCGTGATACCCTGTCATATTGATATAATGTGTTGTGTTCTGGTATCCTCCCTGGTCTGGTAGCCGTGATACCCTGTCATATTGATATAATGTGTTGTGTTCTGGTATCCTCCCTGGTCCGGTAGCCGTGATACCCTGTCATATTGATATAATGTGTTGTGTTCTGGTATTCTCCCTGGTCTGGTAGCCGTGATACCCTGTCATATTGATATAATTCGTGCTCTGGTATCCTCTCTGGTCCGGTAGCCGTGATACCCTGTCATATTGATATAATGTGTTGTGTTCTGGTATCCTCCCTGGTCCGGTAGCCGTGATACCCTGTCATATTGATATAATTTGTTGTGTTCTGGTATCCTCCCTGGTCCGGTAGCCGTGATACCCTGTCATATTGATATAATTTGTTGTGTTCTGGTATGCTCCCTGGTCCGGCAACCGTGATACCCTGTCATATTGATATAATGTGTTGTGTTCTGGTATCCTCCCTGGTCCGGTAGCCGTGATACCCTGTCATATTGATATAATGTGTTGTGTTCTGGTATCCTCCCTGGTCCGGTAGCCGTGATACCCTGTCATATTGATATAATTTGTTGTGTTCTGGTATCCTCCCTGGTCCGGTAGCCGTGATACCCTGTCATATTGATATAATGTGTTGTGTTCTGGTATCCTCCCTGGTCCGGTAGCCGTGATACCCTGTCATATTGATATAATGTGTTGTGTTCTGGTATCCTCCCTGGTCCGGTAGCCGTGATACCCTGTCATATTGATATAATGTGTCGAGTTTCGGTATCCTATCTGCTCCGGTAGCTCTGATACCTTGTCATTCTGGGTAATATTAGACAGCACTGATGCCGCGGGGGCGAAGAACATGAACCGTCCAGAACGGACCGTTGTTACACTGCTGATAAGCATCAAGTAACATTGGCAGAGAGGTCAATGGTTCATCGCTGAGTGCATCGTCTATCACTGGTGTGGTACTGGCAGGTAGCATATAGGCCTCGTTCTTGTATGATATGCCACAATGGGGCCCATAGCTAAAACGAACACACTATCACCTCATACATGCATGTAAAATGACAAATATATTTAAGAATTTAGGACAAAGGTTGTCAAAAAGATTTATTTCCATTGTTTATGAATATTTAAGAATATTTTTTTTTCACTTTTCAAAGCGTTTGTTGTAAATTGTATTCATTATTCTGCCTTAAATGACTTGTACACTGAGAGTACACCTACTGGAAGTTGTTGTAATTAAACAAGCTGAAAAACCTGGCAATCCAGATTTATTCACATAAAATATTGCATAAAAACTGGGGTTTTATATCACTAGAAATCAAATGCTATATAAAGTATTCTTGACATTTATTGTAAAATTCGAATATTAATCAAGTTTCATTTCAATTAAATGTAGTATTTATTTTAAACATTTTAAAATGCTGGCGACAATGTAAAGATCAAGTCAAAAATATTATTTAGTCAGTTGTTAAAAATGTTGCTTTAGTGTAAATACCATTCCGGTCGTAAAATGGTAAAGACAATCGTTTGGAATGTTTAAAAAGTTTTCTTTTAAATTAATTCCCAATGGAAATGTTAAGTGGAAAAGGCATTGCAAATTTTAAAGTAAAATCTCTTTCCCATTGCAAAGTCAAAATGACATTAACACATTGATCATTTTAAAAATGGTATGGCTAGTGCTAATTTTACATCTTGTTATATTGCAAAATGAATTTAAAAGCATGGATCCCGAGATTACAAATTAGATTTACCATTTAATTTACACAGCCATTGATCAGGTTTTGCTTTATTCTTTGTGTCTTACATATAACTCCGGTCATAACATTGAACCTATCCCAGTGACATATAAGGAAATATCCTCACTGACGTCAATAATATAAATGTTTTTCATCAGTGTTTGTAGAATGTCTATATATAGTAACATGTTTCCTCTTCAACACAATGCTAGGTCACCGACCAATTGCGTTATAAAACACATGGGCAGCTGCCTTGGCAATAATATCAGGTAACCACGTCATTTACATGACCTTTTATATATTTTTTATATATTCATCGAAATTTTATTTCATCTCAGACACACGTTAATAAATGGTCGTAGGAGATTTCTTTATTTCTTTATTCAAAGATAGTTTTGGCATTATGTGGGTGACTCATGTATATGAGGCTTCATCCATTTAGCTTAATATCAGTACTATAAGCATGATACTTGTGCTTATTGTGATAATACTCCTTCTAGTTGTTGTGTGTAATATCATTTTCATTCGTCATTGCTTTTTTGACCACGACTTTGTCTTTATCCGCAATAGTATTATTAATTTTAGAAAATGAAATATTTTGTATAGATACTTGTATTATTATGTTATTTGTAATTAATATTTTCACTAATCAAGAGGACCCTGAGCTAGATTAGCGTTCGGCTGAATCAGGTTTCAATTCTCGGTAAATAAGGTTTATCATCATTGTTATTATTATTGTTTACTTAGGTTGTGTACATGTATCTGTATGGTCATTATTCACAGACAATATGAATATGATCATATATATAGAGAACGACAGATCTGTCACGCATGGTTCACATTTACTCTACATGTAAATAATATATTGAAAAGATGAAATCATATAATGTTAAAACCAAACATATTATTGATAACATAAGTCCGTAATTGTAGTATATTTGAACCATACGTATCAGAATCATTTTATTAAGTAATAATATTTATAATCGAGAGTATAGTGTACTACAAAAATAAAAAGTGAAATTGCCAATTTGACTTTGTGTCACATCTATTCCTCATATTTTGTTCGAAAACTTTTTCGACAAATAACCGAACATATATAAATAGCATCATATCATCAGAAGGTCATAAGGTCACAACAAAACATAGTTGTGGTAATTAATAAGGTACTTTTTCGTAAAAATTGACTTTTTATTCTTACTTTGGTTTGTTTATTTTTACGTCCTATTAACAGCCAGGGTCATGTAAGGACGTGCCAGGTTTGTTGGTGGAGGAAAGCCGGAGTACCCGGAGAAAAAACACCGACCAGCGGTCAGTACCTGGCAACTGCCCCACATGGGATTCGAACCCGCATCCCAAAGGTGGAGGGCTTGTGGTAATATGTCGGGACATCTTAACCACTCTGCCACCGCGGCCCCATTTATTCTTACAATAATATAAAATCACATATGGATGAAACCAACATGATTTTGAAGAAAACATAACGCCATTTAATGCTCAGAATAGCCATATAGTTCGTGGAAACTCTATATTAACGGCATTGAAAGGTCAGAATCGCCATTTGTTTATGAAACACATTCTAACGTCGTTTAAACGATCAGAATCGTCATATCATTCGTAGAAAACCTATCATAACGTCTTTTTAAGGCTCGGAATCGCCATATCGTTTACTGTCTCCGTATCGAGAGAATGTCTTGAACACAAATTTGCTTGCTGATAATAGAAGTATAAACACAATCACACCTAATACTATCACCTTGATGAGACGAATTTCTCGCGTTAAAATTCCCTGTTCATCAACAGAAGTAGAGTTTGTTGAAGTGGTCGCATTCATCCACCAGGAAGAGTTCGTATATAAAATGGAATCGTTTCCTGTAGTGGAAAATACAGTGGACAAATTTCCTTTCTGGAAATTTTTCGAGATCTCTCTTGAGTTAAGCATGTTCAACACGTCATCTTTGGTATGAGAGGTCAAAGCACTTCCATCAATATCTGTCATGTTCCAAGCCAATGTCTGTCTAGAATCATTCCCACTTGTTAGGATTTCTGTCTTATTCATGATATATTCACCTGTTTTGTTAAAAACTGCTGCAGAAACTGCAGATTTTTTGGCAGACATGTCTTCCTCCAGACAAATGTTTGATGTAGAAAATGCCGGAATATCTTATGTCCGTGTCTTTATTAGATTATCGTGACGACATCCGGAATTTTTAATAGACTACAGCTGGTTCTGCTTTGGTAACTTCTTTCGTCACATCTGTCATATAAAAAGAAATAAGCATCCGTTATAAACAAATGGAAACTAAGTTATACTACAGATGTTTACAAGATTCGGGAGTGTTTCATGTTATTGAACCCTCCCACGAAAAGATGTTCACCTATAGGGCACTAACTCATATTGACGATACAATACATGTAATACCAATCGAACGCAATCTAACCTTCGCACCAAGATCTTGTACTGTTTTGCTACCATCATATCGTTATGATTTTAATGTTGCTATTAGAAAATCAATCTTAAATCCTTATCAAACTAAAATTAATAATCCAAAATTGATTGCAATTAAACAACAGTTAAATCAGTGCAACTACAAAAGGGATCACAAAAATATATCCCTATCCTTCATATCCACATATGAAAGAGTCTTATATTATTATACGATCCACCTGATATCCAGTGATTTCGCCCGTGTAATATTGTTGAGTATGTCTCTAGTGTAATATGCCCTGGAGCGATTTACATTGGCTGGAAATTCATTGTGACGTCAGACAGAAACAATAATATGGCGTCAGAAAAAACTTCGTGACGTCAGGATTACGAGGATGGCGCGACAAAATGGCGGTCACTGTTGGATTTTCGGAATACATTTTGACGTGAAATTCATTGTTATGTAGGTATTTGTGGTTGTTTGAATAAAAGTATCTTAAACTTGTGTTCATTTCATATGCGATTTTATGAAACTCGTCTCGAATATTTAATTTTTGCTCGCCAGGCTCGCAAAAATAAAAACTTCTTGACTCGTTTCCTTAAATCTCACATGAATTGAACATTCATGTAAGATCTTATACATATAGAATTATTCTGGAGGTAGAATCTGCATAGCTCTTGTTGGACAACATCGTTCTACGCCAAATAGCCCTAACTTATTACTATCATTACACGATATATCGGAGGCTTTAATGTGTTGGTAGTGTCGACATCGTGTGATTAGATGATGCTACCCTTTTTTCAGTTTGAAGAAGTAATCTAGGCACGCTTGTTATCACTTCCGATAAACTTCAGTATCACTGGTATAACTATGTATCACTCATTTCAATTATGATAAAGAATTGGTTGAAATCAATCATACAATAAATTGATTTAATTGAAATAAACAACAATTTGAAATAATAAAAACAACGTATAGAAACTACTAATACTGGTTTAATACGCATGCTTTTCTTTCCTTTCGCCTACTTAAAATTATAAATTCGTTTTGATAATTTCAAACACCCATAAGGGTTTTTGTTCTTGGGCAAACTTCACAGTAAAACCTCTACAGACCTATTGTGGATACTCATCAGAGAAATATTTGGAATGTACACTAACATACACGAAATCGCTTGTTCTTATCACATACACGAACATATATAGACGGATAAATAAACAAAGGCCAGTACACAAGGAAGACTCGGCATTAGTCTCAGCAAGGTAGACGAGACGGTTCTAATAGTTAGTATCGAATACAAGGTGACTTTACACATGTTCAAAAACAGTTTTAATGCATAAGAATAACATCTTAATAAAATGGTTTAATTTACAGTAAATAAATTATTTGAAAGAGCTAAATTACGCCCGTCATGGCCATGATGCTTGAACAGCATTTACCAATTGTTAAATACGTAATTATACTTCGTTTTATATAGAAACCTCACGCTACAATGTTTATTTTAGATATTCCAGACTTTGTATATTCAAACATATTATTCACGTGTGACATTACTAAGGTCTTATATTTACTTTATGAGAATAACTATATGTGCTTAAATCAAATTTAGATTTAGATCATGATTATATCTCTTAACTCGGGCAAATAAAAAGTTGAATAAAAAATAGAAATATTTTCATTTCTGCGTATAAAACGTGTGTTTTAAAGATCATTTTATACACATAGCTCTCCGTCAAGACGTTTGACGCAACTTTGCCATTGTTGTAGTTTTACAACTACAAGATGAATAGTATTTATATTTTATTAGAGGAAGATCTTTTTATTCACATTACTAATTTTGCCGTAGGCTAGGTCAAGACTTTTGCAATCAATAGATATACAGATTAGTATAAAATCAACGCATTATATCCCGATGTGTAATCTTTACGTATAAAGTAATTCGACTATACTACAATGTTTAATATACATTTTAGTCCCGCTCTTGGTTTGGGACAGAAAAATAGTCAAATTACATTTATATTCAAAATGCATATCAATTAATCAATGTTAACTATACGTATTCGATACAAAGATATCAAAATATACCAGTTATTAATCATATATCTACCATCTATTTCATATATAAAATTTACACAAATCGGTTTCTGTCATAAAAAGATAACTACAATTATTGTATACGCGTTTTTTATTGTAATTAAAAAAACACGTATTAAATCAATAAAGTTGAGATCAATTTAAACATTTAAATCCCATATAGTATATACCATTGTACTTACTTTTCTCCATATTGACATCCACGACTTCACTGTGTATAAATCCTCTTTAAGTGCTGCACATCGCTAGATTTCGGCGTAAACACTCTCCGCTACATGAGATTGTGAGTAGGTCTAGTCACTGGGGAACAAGCATGTGAAATACACTGACAATTGGATGATGAAGCGCCACACCGCGGTCATTCTCATCAGGGAGCAAGCATGTGAATAACACTGACAATTGAAGATAAGCTAGCGCCACACAGTGGACAATTCTCATTTGACCCCATTCCCACTGTGACGGCTAAACTTGAACAATTATTTTCTTCTTGTCAGCGCTGGTATATGAACGAATGGTCAACAAACAATTGATTTGTGAGGATAAACGATTGGTTATCATTATCAGCTGGTTGAGATGGCTGATGTCAGGTTTCATGTACTCTTACGGCCTATCAGGCTCCAATCATCACCAAATCAAATCCTAAATTTCACCCTATGTACATGTACTACTAATGAATTTAATCAATTATTGAATTGATAATTTATATCTGTCTTTATATCTTTTACTGTGTCATGAACAGACAGTGTAATTATTTCTCATAGAATATCATGAGTTTAATTTCACAAAATTAAAATAAGTTCATGGCGTTATATCGGCAGATTTAGATTGTTCTGTTTGTTTTTATTTCTCTCATTTTTTCCTTTCTATTTCACGCAGAGAAAGTTGTTTTTGTTATTTTATTACAGAACAATAGGTCGTATATATATATGGAGCATTGATCACAGCAACATATTAAAACTTTCGAAGCTTATCGAACACGTTTAATTTCACAGTTTTGTCTAAACCTCATACCATTTCTTCTGACCATGCTCTCAGTCGCATTATGAGTATGAATTCATGATCAAATGCATAGATATAATGTGTCATATTACCGTATGAATGCAATTTGTGTTTAAACATGACAATGCCCATTAGAGTGAAATTAATTTAATTCAATAGATTATCATCCTAAACTGTTTTCGTCATTTCGAATTCCAGTATGAAAGTATGAGGCGATGGCTGTTGAAGGAAAATACAAGGGAATATAAAGAAAATATAGGCATGTTGATAAAAAAAGACACGGGATTTTGTTAGTCGGCTTAATGATATCACTCAAAATATTCTGTTTCATTTACATTTAACATTGCAATATCAAACATAATGCATGGATGTGACGGGACTCTCGGTTATTATTTTAGAAGCTGATTTTGCTTTATGTAAGAATTCGTTATTTGATATTATTATAGCTGAAAAATATTTATGTTTTGCGTATTATTATCAAACATTTTCATTATTTCTACTGGCTGCCATATTGTAGCTCAAAGACAAGACTGAAAATGGTGTCGTCTTTAGAGCTACAATTCCGGGTGCCTATTACTACCAATGGAGCAAAGTAATGATTATGCAAACCATAATTAACACGTTTGGAAGCATTATATGATACTTGTTTTATATCTCTTACCTACCAGGCAATACAATTGAACCGTATCAAATGTCAAATTCTCAGCGAGACATTGTTTTTTTACAGGTCTTTTTGAGGTGAATTTATACGGCAAGTCTACAAATTGTGATTTTCACGTCTTTTGAGCGGGACGGTAGATATTAAGAATGGTAGTTATGTTTGGTTTGGATAAAAATAATATATAAATCATGTATACGCATAACATAATTATGGAAACCTACAAAAAATTATCGAAAACTGTGCCCGAGTGATTTTCTGAGGCACTGCTTCACTAGGACATATCGGCACCATTTCGTACCCCGCCGAAAGGTATAGTATGCCGGGTACGTATATTCGTTCTACATTTCTACGTAAAGATATATTATGTCAATTTCTAGATTGACATTCTGAAAAAGATATTCGCCGTATCACGATTGACTTTCAAGATTTGGTATAAGTAACTTTTTAAATTTTAAATGGCGTATTAATACTCAAAATCGTTGATGCGCGATTAGCAAAAACTAACTTTCCTTCTTTGAGTCGTGCTAATAATTCTTCTTCGACAAGATATTATATTGCAAGTACTCACTGGCAACATGCCAGCATATCATCACCAGATCATACTGAAATAGAACTGTATACCCACACAATAACACTCGTATAATGTCACTGTTATTACAATCATCATCATGGGACACCTGTGACGTCAAACATATTTATTGGTACTCCTAACCTCGAACGTAAAGACATTTCGTGTAGACTATCAACGTCACAAAACGTGTCAGAAAAGAAAATCGATTGCGGTTACAGCTAAAAATCTATAACAAATTCTGATTAAATGTCCTGTACAGACGCAGAAGGAATGACATCTTCGGCCTTCTGTGTTTACCCATTTCTACATATTGATTAAACTATGTACGGGATATAGAGAAACTACAATTTGTAAGTTAATATTTTTAAACGACGCCGGTACTATAAAACTATCTTATATGTGGATAAGAAGGAAATGGACAATCTACGTCAGTTGTCCACAAAATCTTGTGAAATCCTAGGTTTGCCGAGAGAATTAAATTATTGATTAAACACAGTACAGGATATAGAGAAACTACAATTTGTAAATTGATATTGTTAAAACGGCGTTGGTATTATAAACCTATTTTACATGTGGATATGAAGGAAATTTCTACCCGATAGTCCCAAAAGTTTGTAAAATCCTAGGTTTGCTGAGAGTTTTACAATAATTTGTGATCCCTCGGGTAAACTATCCATATCCTTCATATCCACAAATAAAAGAGAATTTTCGCTCATACATCGACGTTCTGTTATAATTTTACCATTATGATATCTTGCCGTTCTGAAAGATGTTTGAAGAAAACCGATACTGCAAGTCAATTATCCATACCTGAAAATTGCGTAATATTATAACCCCGATTGCCAGTGTTTGCTTATTCTATGGTAAAACAAGCCTATTTTCTGAAAATAACGTTAAAATGTTACCAAGAAAATACGAAAAAGTAGTAATTTATGGACGCAGCGACGATACAAGTGTATTGTATGGGATAAACATTATTTCATCCGTAGGTATGAGAGAACTTGACTTTACAAAATCTTACACCTGTACATATGTAGGTATGAGAAAAATTGACTTTACAGAATATCTAATCCTATGTTTCAATCTAAGGGTGGGATATAACATCTTTGACAAGCCATAGACCCGATCATAAACATACCGTCATCTTCAACTTCTTTTTAGCTACACCAGCCTTAGTCATAAGTTATTGCAATACATTAGGTAGTGATCACTACATGATGGCTAAACTTTACATGCACAGTAGAGCACGGTTGTAACGAACCTTTGGGGACAAACGAAATTACATCGTTATACACAATGGTTTTTTACACATAGGAAATCTTACGGGAAAAGAAAATTAATATAATATAGCCTTGGTTCGTTTTAAATGTGTTTGTTATAAATATGTTTTACTGTATATGAGTTCCAGATATACTATTAGCTAAAAAGGAAAAGCATCAATAACAAGGAGTCAACAAAGCCTTTACAACACGTTTTACTTCAGTAATGGTCATGATAACAGGGCATCAAAGAATACGTCGGTACAATGTTGTCAAGAAGTGTCAAAAATCAGTATTGTTTGTATATTTAATTAATGCATCAAACTAACTTTATAGGGGATCTATGGTCTATATCAGATGCCAGAATTTTGCAGAAAATCGAAATGAAATCAATACTAATTGTCTGTACAGTGCTGGCTTTATATATTCCATCATTAGATTGCAGTTGAATGCTTATATTTGTCATAATTAACTTAATTCGGGTGTCTCTGCATTAAAATTGTTTTAGTTCGACCAGAAATCTCCGTTGATCAGCGACGATAACCTAACCAAGACGGATTAGCCATTTTGTGGGGTGATGAGATAACGTTAGTATGTCAACGTTAGTTAAGTTTTGGTTGTCATTTATACCCACATAGACTCCAGTTTTACGTTGGATGTGGTTTTTTTATAATTGTGGAAGTGGTAAGTGAATGTAAATATGCACAATTAGACACCTGGGTCCAGTTTCATCAACATTTCTTAAATTAAAGGAACTTTAAGGAATTCCTTAACATAAATTTCCCTATTGAAAAGCATTACAGAAGTTAAGGGAAAATCGTAAGATAAGGAACCTTCCTTAAATTCTGTAATACTTTCCTTTGGAGAATTTTAAGTCAAGGGATTCCTTAAATCTAACAATGTTCATAAAACTGGGCCCTGCACACATAGAACACAATTTATATATTATAATTATACATAATTTATCTCACCTTACTTTTGATCAATATTCCGTCTATCCCTGTATTTTCGCTGTCGAACAACCTATTAGGATGCTATTTAATCCTAACCGATACTGGTTATTTTGAAGACTTGACAGTACGAATAACATTTGTCTTGTGGGACAGTAACATTGTCATTACGTAATCATTATTGATTGGTAATCAACATCGGTAGATTGCAAATAATCCATTAGTTCTAGTAACCGGAGTCGGATTGACGTCTGTCTTTATTTGTTTATACCAACAGCTTATATTGGCTGATCAAAATGAACTAAAATATCCTCTCTACTCAAATTTGCTCAAGAGTAGGAAGCATTATATAGCATATACAAATACACTGGGAATATCTGGCGTGTCAACAGCAATTCTACCCGAGATCATCACGGACTATAGTAGTTCTAGTAAAGCTAAATTAGTTAAGACATTAATTACAATTATATACACGTACATGTACAGTATATATCTGAATATTTTGAATCTCGAAACTAGCTTTAGACTTTAATTTAATGCAGTCACATTTCCGGGAGAATTGTTCATTACCATCTTCATCATTCTCGTCGACATGCGGTGCAGTTATTCTTCAATGATTGATTAAGAGGATGGGCTTATCCCTGTCTTACGTATGGTGACGTTTTTGTATTGGTCCCTTGGAAAGTCATATGAGACAGTCTCGGTTGTAATCGTAAAATTATTATTCTGTATTTGCATATTACAGAGTTATCTGCCCTTGCGGGTAGGTATTAATTGTGACGTCATGTGTTTGCGAGCGTAACGTCATACTTTTCGGAGAAAACGACGTAAATTGCGCTCACAAAATAATGACGTAACAATCAATATCTACCCGCAAGGGAGCTAACTCTGTAATATGCAAAGACGGAATAAAAACGTCGAGGTATGAGAGAAAAAAAGTGTATTCTTTATGGATGGATATGAGGGAAAGGCATCTTCACAACATTTTGTGACTCTCGGGTAGAATATCTCTAACCATTATATCCACATTCACGTATGAAACAGACATATTATATACATTTTGTATAATCACATTCATATAAAACTTCACACGGATGACTAACGAATTGAAAAAAAAATTGTTTCTACTTGAGTAACCTAGGGCCCTAACATACCTTTAACAAAGATTCAATATATCAACAATGCCTCTTCATAAGTGTTTACGCTTTCAACGAGGCCGGCATCAGCGAAGTATACTAGTTAAGTATCTGCAAGCAAACAAAACAAAATATAAAGCATAAACTTACTTGAAACGTTTTTCTTTGTAGCAATTTTTAACAAATGAATAAAAAAAAGGTTCCTCGTTTACAAATGACTATTTCGTGGTAGCAATCCAAAGTTGCCTACCACTGGATATTTTTAATATGATTAACTCATAAACATCGAGATGTTCACAGCGCTGTAAAACGAACTGTAATCTAATCAAAATTAGACTCTTCCATACGCCACAATACAAGACCCAATCTGATTGGGTGAAATTTCAATTGAACCAATAAGAACACTCTTTATCATGTGTTTCTATTTTTCGCTAGGAAAAACTGCATAGAGAGTGAGAATTTGTTATATCTAAGTGGAAAAAATACTTATTTTAAAATTACATGGTGTTTGCAATATTGTTCCTATCCATCATAGCACTTACTTTTCGACACTTCAAACGTTTCTCATTTATAGGCTTATATGGACAAAGCAATATGATGTCTCCCTGATAAATACAGCTATTATTTCTTTCGTCCTTCGTGAAATGACTGGTTCATTTCGTGAATTGAGTTACGGAGAGTAACCAGTTTCATCCCGATCTCCGATGCCATGCGATTGATAATAAAACTGATAGCAATTGTCACCGGTAGATAAAATTACAATTACAGCATTAAATCACGTTTTATATCTGGTGGAGTGTCCGCATCATTGTGTCTTGTCAATGGCACTAATCTCCGACTGGCTGACTCTGGTCGGGCTGGTAGGACATAACTTTGGTTGCATACTGCCCTGTTACTAATTATATAATGAACGAGCTCTCTAGCAAGCTCCATATCTTCTGTACGGAACTGTGACACATTTTTTTTTCTATCCGCTGTCATTTACATTTCTATGATATGCTGATTTTTATTTCAGAAACCAAATCATCATTAATAAAAAAACCCAAGGTTGTATCAATATAATATATCATGTCAAATGAACACAATACTGTCTAACATGGAACATTTGCATGCACTTTCTATCGTGGTTTGGAGCTCGGTTATTCGTGGTTATCCGATGGAGTAAAAGTGACATAAATAATTCAAAAACAAAATTCGTTGTTTCTATCTTCGTGGTTTCGCAATATGTTCTTCCATTGCACGAACTCCTCTATGAACAAGATTCCTTCTCTCCTCCTTGTTTGATGTCCTCCACTTTTTCCCGTGGTCACTCTAAGTCCTTGCCTACCCACAACTGATGTTCCCATGTTGAAATTGTGATTTCCGCTTCTTTCATAGGCTTCTTTCCTGACCATTTACGTCTTGTCCTGATGTTTACTCTTGCCTCTCAAACCTTGACATCCCGACTGTCCCTCAGTATGAGTAACTATTTGAACTTTGTCACTTTGAACTCATCTATCAATGAAAGGAAGTTGCAACTTACTTCCAGAACTGTAAAGCCTCTGATGCTGAAGCCTCGTGGGACTGAAAACCATCTCCTAAGGTATCTACTTTCCAGCCTTTCCATTACCACGACTGTTGTCATTGCTACATCCTAGACTAACAGCGGCCAAAAAAACCCATGTTGGTTATCCATGTCTTGTATTTTCCTGGTAAGCCATTCACTCCTGTAGATACATGTAGTGTTCATCCATTTCTCAAGCTGCCTCTGCGTGTTGTTAACGTTACCAGTATCACTGAGCGAGTCGTCAAAGCCTTTCCCCAGACACTTAACTGGCTTCTCTGAAACTGTTGGAATGGTTTCATCTGCAGTCTTGAATGCTTCGTTCTTGATCTTTTCATTCTTCAGAACTAGATTTCTGGACTTGGATGTTTTTATCTTCATAGAGGCCCAAACGATGATATCCGTTTTACCGAAGAGTCCATCTTGCCTCTTTGAGCTGGGGTCATGTCATCCATAAATGCCCTTACTGGGGGCTTTCTAACTCCAGCTCTCATCCATAGACACCACAGGAACCTGGAATTTGTACCAAAAGTATATGTATATGTTATAGTATCAAGGGTATGAACTGGACGGTAGAGAAAAACGGAATTTTTTTTCAAATCCTTGATTTTTTTTTATAAACGGGCTCCATACACCAGTGACGAATATCTAATCCTGATGAATCGGAAAATTTTCGGGAAAATATGCTAGGAAGACATTTCCCAGTCCACTCGAAATGCCGTTTCGGCTCTAATGGGTACCTCAAAAACCAAGCCGAAATCACAAAATCTACGCTTGTGGTGGTTAATTGTGCCCATCACTTTGTTCATCCACATTCTCCTTTGGAGGTGCCATAGTCGCTTTGTCTATCTCGGGCAATTCTTATATACTCTATAAAGTATTCCATTGGGACCTAGTGATTGATGCTGTTCTTGCTTTCCTGAGGACATCTTTTACTTCATTTAACTTTCTGTTCAGACTCATCAAACAAAATGTTCTGGTTCATCTGGCCTTATGAGCATTTCGTTGTTCTCCAGCTCTTCATCCCTCTTAGGATCACTGTGTATGTCATGTAGACGCTTCTTGACCTCCTCCGGTAGTGCACCGACAAGGGGGATCAGGTCCTAGCCCCAAACCACTCAGCTGTCCGTTAGTATAATATATAGTAATCAAGAAAATCAAATTCAATAAATCTATTAATCTTTCCTGGATAGTAATTTTTGATACTATTATATAGACCTCAGTAAAATGTTTACCTAGAAATGTAAGATAACACACAAGATGTTTGTCCTGTATTTTTATTTCATTTTGTGTAAATTAATATTATTGTTAAACGGAAAAGCCAAAGATTATATTTCAGGTATTGCGGCTGTTAATCTGTCCATGACCAAGGTTTACCTTTGCAAAAGGGACAAATGAAAAGACATAGACAGAGATCTCTAATTGTTATATATGTACATGTAGGACGGATAATCAATAATGAAATCGCCAAAACTTCTAATCAATATGATTTTATTTCAAAACATCATCAATAAATAAATAAACAATACAGACGTATGTTATTACATTGTCGCAAATGTATCAACCACTGCTAGTTTTCAGACAACTTCCACATACCGGTATTCATTTTCACCCCCTAATTCACCTAATGAAGTTTGTAATTAAACTTCCTAGCGAGATATGTATAAAGTTGGATTTATTATTCATTGAAAACCCAAACATTCACGCGACACAAAATAATACTCAACTTTGACTAAAATAACTTAATACTTTTAAACGATTTTTTAATAAAATTGAAATGGAAAATAGACTCAAATACACTAGGCTTGTGCAGTGTTGCTACATTTGTACATACATTGTACTTATACATACATAAATGACAGTTGAAATAACACTTTTCGTACCAGAGACTGTTCTTATCATTCATACAGAATATTTGTAAACAACAACAATTCTTTATTTCAAGATCAAATTTTCTGGAAATGTAAGAAAACAAATACTCCTTCTACATGTAGTAAGCACTAGGTATATGTTATGTAATCACAATTAATAAAATCTGATTATTGGTATTCATATCGTCACCATAAAATAGGCTATACAACCCAACAAGTACTTAAACTATCTTTGTAACTGATCAGGACTCTGAAAGCCCCATATATCTACATCAACACTTCAAAAATCAAGGAATAGATGATTACAAAAATATAAATACTTCATATAACAACCATTTTTACTCTAAAAGACAAAAAAAAATCTTGACAAGAGATAAAAAACAACGAATTCACAAGACTTTTATATCTGCATTTCTGCATTCTGAGCTAGCTCTATACATGTGCTGACAAGAGTGAAACAAAGGGAAGTAACTCTATACATGTACTGACGGAGTGAAACAAAGGTAAGTAACTCTATACATGTACTGTCAGAGTGAATCAAAGGGAAGTAACTATATACGTGTACTGACAGAGTGAATCAAAGGGAAGTAACTCTATACATGTACTGTCAGAGTGGATCAAAGGGAAGTAACTCTATACGTGTACTGACAGAGTGAATCAAAGGGAAGTAACTCTATACATGTACTGACAGAGTGAATCAAAGGGAAGTAACTCTATACGTGTACTGACAGAGTGAATCAAAGGGAAGTAACTCTATACATGTAAGAGTGGATCAAAGGGAAGTACTCTATACGTGTACTGACAAAGTGAATCAAAGAGAAGTAACTCTATACATGTACTGTCAGAGTGAAACAAAGGGAAGTAACTCTATACATGTACTGACAAGAGTGAATCAAAGGGAAGTAACTCTATACATGTACTGACAAAGTGAATCAAAAGGAAGTAACTCCATACATGTACTGACAGAGTGAATCAAAGGGAAGTAACTCTATACATGTACTGACAAAGTACTGAAAAAGGGAAGTAACTATATACGTGTACTGACAGAGTGAATCAAAGGGAAGTAACTCTATACGTGTACTGACAAAGTGAATCAAAGGGAAGTAACTCATACATGTACTGACAGAGTGAATCAAAGGGAAGTTACTATATACGTGTACTGACAGAGTGAATCAAAGGGAAGTTACTATATACGTGTACTGACAAAGTGAAACAAAGGGAAGTAACTATATACATGTACTGACAGAGTGAATCAAAGGGAAGTAACTCTATACATGTACTGACAAAGTGAATCAAAGGGAAGTAACTATATACGTGTACTGACAGAGTGAATCAAAGGGAAGTAACTCTATACGTGTACTGACAAAGTGAATCAAAGGGAAGTAACTCTATACATGTACTGACAGAGTGAAACAAAGGGAAGTAACTCTATACATGTACTGACAGAGTGAAACAAAGGGAAGTAACTCTATACATGTACTGACAGAGTGAAACAAAGGGACGTAACTCTATTCATGTACTGTCAGAGTGATACAAAGGGATGTTAATCTATACATGCACTGACAGAGTGAAACAAAGGGAAGTTACTCTATACATGTACTGTCAGAGTGAAACAAAGGGACGTAACTCTATTCATGTACTGTCAGATTGAAACAAAGGGAAGTAACTCTATACATGCACTGACAGAGTGAACCAAAGGGAAGTTACTCTTATAAATCAGAATGCCTTTCTATGATGGACAGAAAGACACAGAATCTGTGCAAAATATGCTGGTTTGGAATAGCAGTAATGGACAGGCATGTTCCATGATAACTCGACCCTACAAACCACAAAAAAACAAATAATACTGGTGGTGTATACTCATGTGTTATATTATACATATAATAAGTTGTTTTTTTAAATTTCCATCAGTAGGACAAATTGGGCAGATACTTAATGCAGACTTGTGAATTTGCTGACATAATGGCACATTATAATATGTATATAACTGTCAGGTTTTAAAATCAAAGTTTACTACACAGTCTTTTAAAACAATACAATGTATACGAACATCTGAATACATGTATCATTCAAAAAAGATATTTACAAAAAAATTAAATGTAAGTCACAGCGTGATATATAAGAAATAGGGCTAGGGAAGTACATGTGACCAAAGTAGACTTTGACTTTTCATAACTTCAATTTATTTCAAACAAGTTTTCATTTACCTTGGTATTATACATTTATCAAGTACGATACAGCCCGATGTATCCTTAAGGGAGGTAACTCTCATAAAAATATATAATTTATTGTAAAATTATGATATATTGTTATACATGTATAATCAAAGAAACAAACATCAACAATGTCATATGATACAATAAAAATTGAGTCAGGAAAATCTGCCAAGGCAGTCGTTGTTTGAAACAGTGTAATTGTGGAGAAAGAGGAATGTCATTTTTCAATTGGGGGACATACATGTATAATTGTCATAAAATTTACCAATACAAGAAAAAACGTTGATACCTTCATTAAATTATTAATAGCCCATGTAGGTGTCCACTTCCCCTATTAGGTCTTTGTATATATTACAGAGTTGTCTCCCATTCCAAACAAGACATCAAAGTTACATTATTTTTCAACTAAAATCTAAGCCACATCTGATTTAAATAATGAACATTGTTCTTTTTTATTAAAAAAAATCTCTTTTCAAGTTCAAATTATATATTATTATTAATCACATCTGTGGAATGCTAATTAAGGACTGACTAGGTTATCAAAAACAGCACCACTGCTTCAACTATTCTGAGACCACCAAACTTCTGTTAACCAACGTATTTTCATGGTGATTTAATTTTGTGATTTACTGTACATGTACATGCTGAAGATGCTCCACCGCTGATGAATATTTTTTCTCTATCAAAAACAGGACCGGATGAATTAGTATTTTTCCTCAGTTACAAAAATTACATACTTTACACCATTACCATCATTGAAAGGTTTGAGCTTATAATTTTATTTCAAGATAAAAATATCAAAAATAATTAATTATGTCCTGAAAAACCCACAGCAATAGATATGTCCTATATGGATTGAAGTGCTGCGTATGTACATGAACCAAAAGAAAAATGAATTATTTATATATTTATTTTTGTGTTAATTAGACACATACATACATGATTAAATACCATGTAGTTATTGTTCAGATGGGTATTTTATGCTCTGTCGGCAGTAGAGCATCTTTAAAACAATATAGTACTAATATATAATTGAATCTTTTTCATGTGGATTTATTTTTATGAATTCTATATAATCGACCTCAAAATACGTCAGATTAGTTGGTATAGATATATTTACAGTATCATCCTCTGAAAATAATTATCGTAGTTTCCTTTGAAGATGGAATACCGTATTCGACCCAATAAGGGCCCCTGTCACTATAAGCGCCCCTCCCTCTTTTGAGGGCTCAATTTCAATTGCCCAGGCAAATGACCAAAACTATCAAAACTGTATAGGTTTGCTCTTTGCTTCAAAATAATTTTGTCTCATTAAGCACCTTTTCATTTTTTCAATTTTTTTTAAATGTCCTGGACAATTTTTGTGTTAAATAAGGTAACTGATCTTAATGAGAAACTCATTCATCAGCATGATCCCATACCATTGTTTTCACTATAAGCGCCCCTCCCTCTTTGGAGGGCTCAATTTCAATTGCCCAGGCAAATGACCAAAACTATCAAAACTGTATAGGTTTGCACTTTGCTTCGCAATAATTTTGTCTCTTTAAGCACCTTTTCATATTTTCAATTTTTTAAATGTCCTGGACAATTTTTGGGTTAAATAAGGTAACTGATCTTAATGAGAAACTCATTCATCAGCATGATCCCATACCATTGTTTTCATCTGGTAATATTGTTTGTACAGGTTCCACCAAACTTAAAGTCTCAGGATCATCACCTATCTTAACTCAATTTCTACCTCCTTAAATTTACAACTGGTACCAAATTTAGACTTAAGTAATCTCGCTATCAGTAAAAGAATGATGAACAACAGAATCAACACAACGCTCTCACCAAACAACAGATACGTGAACCATGCCGGAGACAATGTTTCCATTAAGTAGCCTAGCACAATAGGATTTATCATGGTCCCGCTTGAGGCCGATATCAGAAACATAGACGCCACTTTTCCCGATACTGGTAACAGTTCATCTTCTGTCCATGAAAACACTGTGGGGAAAATTATCGACATGGCTGCACCCGTTAGTATTGCACAGGCCCAGATGCCACTGTCTATTCTGAAATGTCCAAATGCTAGAAGTGCGCCTAATACACTTCCTAATGCTATTGTAAATCCAAATATCATTTTGTCAGGTTTTATACATTTAATTAACCAAATTCCAGAAAATCGACCTAATCCATACACAGCCCAAAACAGGGAGGTAGCATACGACCCGTGGGCCTTAGTCCAGCCCATATGTTGTACACAGTACGTTGTGAGGAAGGAATTGAAGGTGTCTTCCACGGCACAGTATGTTCCAAGATACACACAGACACTGACTAATACAAGCACCTTATAAGAATCTGGCAGCTCTCTTGTAATCCTCTTGCTCTCTTCTACAGTTTTTATAGAATTTTTACGTTTGCGTCTCCGCGCCTGTAGATACAAGATGAGGAAGGGTATAGCACTCGACAGGTTCATAGCTGCAGAGATTGAAAAAGCTATGTATAATTTGGAATCCTCTCGACTATAACCAGAAGCAGGGTCCATTGTAGTAACAGCAGGAATAGGTGTGGTTATACCGGTCTCTATGACCGAGGGCATCGAGGTATTGTATAGTATTTGAGACATGTTCAAATCTGTGCCATAAGCTGTCATATTATTTCCCAGACTTGAGTTACCCGCTCTTTGATGTCCTTCTTCCAGAAGAAATGGAGCAGTTGCTAAGGGAGATAGGATTCCACCTATAGCAAATGCAAAGTGGAGAGCCTGTAGAAATGATCGACCATCTTGGCCCCATGTTGAAATCAGAAGAGCATTCCCACCTGAAACCAAGGATATGCAGAACTTTAAATGCAAATAGCTTTTTTGATTACATACATTCAACCAGTAATCAGCATTTTTGCTTTTTTAATAATGAAAGGTTTTTATTGTCGACATTTAATTTTTTTTTACTATAACATATAAATATATCAATTGTTCTTTGCCACAATTGCTATAAAATCACATTCCTGTGTAGATGTTAAAAAATCCCTGAAATCCAGAAATTTTGAATATATTTAAGTCAAGGTAAGTGAAATTATAAGGCCTCAAAAAGAGGGAGGGCGCTTATAGGAATGGGGCACTTAATTGGTTGAATAGAGTAGGTCATTTGGTCAAATAAAATACAATGTGTATATCAATATGTTGTATATACCATATATTTGGAATATTTCTATATGAGTTTTCCGATAACACATTAAAAAATAAATCAGGATAGATGAACCCTTTATTTTCTTCTCATTCGTCCTATACATTGAGGCAAGTTTCTAATCCATCTTTAGAACTATGGCAACAGACATAGATTCTTTACTATCATGCCCTTAGCTAGACAAATATATATTATTGTAATAGGCTTGAGCAGTATACCAATGTACTGATGTGTATACCGGAGGATTTTTTCATACCTGTATCAAGTCCTCCTCCGTAGAATCCTCGACAGAACTGCACAGTCATCATGAGTTCATACAGGAAACACCAGGGGATGATAGCAGAGAAGAAAACCCCTGTGAAGGTGTACAGGAAAAGTAATAGGATCTTGTTGAACCGGTCAAACAGCAAACCGCTGATGAGCGAACCAACCAGGTAGCCTACAGAACCGCTGGTCAGAAAGCTGGACGCTTTCTTCAGATCTGTATTGGTGATGATCCGCAGGTCAAGGAAGGAAGGTCCGAACTGACCCACCAGCCAACCCTATAGCAGAAAACAAACAAAGTTAATAACACATCTCTAGTTTTGTCCATAGACCACAAAGGAATAATTTATGTCCAACTTGAAAATATATACAAATTAATGACCATTTGATATTTAAAGTTATATTTCATGTAATTTTCAATCTAACAAACTGTTGTAAAACATACAAGTAACTTATATTATTTAATACTTTTGTGAATATTAACTTTACAAAAGTCGGTAAATATGGAAAGTTTAAAACTTCAAGAGACAGAGAAAAATATGTAGAACACTTTCAATGCTTCTTCTATGACAAAAAGACAGCAAGTTGTAGACTACACAACTTTAATGTATAACTTCATTGTATGCTATATAATTTTCAAAAAGAACTAATGTGGATGTATTTACCAGTATAACAAAAGACCAGCAGATACTCAAACTCAAGATAACTTTATCTTTGTATGTTGGATCTGTTTTCATTCTCTCCATGAATGACAATTTCTCATCTTCCATCTTTCCCTCTGACCCAGTAGGAGTTGTCTCCCTTTGTGTAAGTTGATCGCCCGTGTAGGTCTTGTCTTTTCTCTCATGAGCTGAGGTTTCGCTCTTGTTGGTGCCACCATTTTGTCCTTCTTTGACAAGGAAAGATAGGATTTCATCCTGATTGGGGACTTTGGTATCAACATCTGCCATCTCCCTAACAAATGAAAGAAAATTATAAATATTGAAAAAATTTAATATCATTTTGTAGACCTGTTGTAGTTAATTTTTTAGAGGAAATATAGGTAATAAATAACTACTGTCATTTTTATCATAATTTAAAATGGTTTAATGGAATGACATCCTAATGTCAAAGAAATGTTATAATTCAGTTAAATAACATAATTAATATAATTTTCAATTTCTTTTCATATCAAAAATGATAATCAGATTGCTGCTACATATGTGAATATATAGAAATATAGGACTTGTGTACATGTATATGTATAGATCTCTGGATAATAGAAGTTTTTGCTCTAGTGTGTGATATCTAAAATATTTTAAAGATGCTCCACTGCTGACAAATGATTATTTTCCTCTATCAAAAGCAGGAGCAAACAATTTAATATTTCCCTCGGTTACAAAAGTTACTTAGTATACACCATAACCACCATTGAAAAATTTGAGTTTCTAATTTTACTTCAAGATAAAAATTATTAAATATAATTAATTGCTTCCCAAAAAAAAATCCATAACACTATGTCCTACTTATATATGGAATGCAGTACTGTTTGTGCATGCACCGAAAGCAAAATAAATTATTTAAAATTATTTTTTGTATTAATTAGACATATATATATACACGAATAAACACCATTTATTGTTCATATGATGCCAGATGGATCTAATTAATGTTCTGTCGGCGGTGGAGCATCTTTAATAATATAACGTACATATTTGTACATCTGGAAAACTTCACACAGGGAATGATGTAGATGACAGGAATAGCACACTAAGGCCTACACATAATAAAAGTGAAAACAGTAAAGCTGTGATGCATGCCTGTCTGTAGGCAGGAGTAATAGAAGGGGGGTAACTCTACTTTGAAACTGGCCGTTTAAAGACTGCGTTCGAGGTAACAAATAATAGGTAATTAACAAAACAAAAATAACAATTCAATACACGAATATCATTACGAAAATAGCACATATCTGTCATGATCTGATATCCCCTGATCAATATAAGCCGTACGTTCAAAAGTAAGCCACAGTATCAAATTATCAGCGGGGCAATAGCATGGCATTTGACCGGCATTTCGTCAGACGCATATAAAATCGCACCTGCTCGGCCCACACTGCCAGAGAAAGTTACGACGAATGGACATTGATCACATGTCATTTTAGCTAAAATGTTTCTGCTTTGACGGTAAAGTCGCTAAAGTACTCAAAAGACCAACCCAAAACAGTCTGTTGCCTTCAAACGAATTTCACCTTCTACAGCTGTTCTAGCATAAAGTGATCATACGTCGACATTAGCATAGATCCATAGATATGAATAAATTACGAATAACTACCAACCTGGTATAATAACTACTTTTCAAAACATAATTTCTCTTCTCATGCTTTCTGGGAATTTCCTCGGGACATCCTGATTGATGACATGGAAATACCGGGGCACACCGAACGGTGAATCATCGATACATGCGTACTTGCGTGTACCTAACCGACGCTTAGACCGAGAAATAGTAACAAAGAGCATCCGGCGATGATAAGAGGACTGGCAAGATATATGGGGCCACAGTACTAGTTGTTTCGGCACCGAGTACATGTAGTTTCGGTAGATCTACTTTAAATAAAGTCGTTTCGGGTACTTACAGAAATCGTAGTACTTATTAATAAATAAATTATAATATTTACGTAATATCACGTTAAATGTCAGAGAAGTTGTGTTATTCTGGCAAATTTGTGATATCCATGTCATGCAATTCATTCATTTTTTCTTTTCTTTCTTTTTTCTTTTTCACGGAACATTATTCATATAGAATTTTTAAGATATTTGTTTAAAATTACTTCGGAAAAATCTTGTTTTTGGTGGAGACATATATTAATGAATTTCGTATGAACGTTACAATTCCATAAAGTTTGCCAGCTAGCAGTATAATTATGAACAAAAATCAAATCGTTTTATTACGCAGCACAAAGAAGCGCGTAGAATGAGCAATTTAAGTAGGTTTCTAGATCTACAACTTTTGTGATAACAAAATCTTATCCGTATTGTATTTTTAATTATTGCCAGGATAGCAATCTTATCATGGAAAAATATTGTACATGTATATCTCGAAATATGATTTCGAGAAAGTGACGGATATGAACGTAAATATGTTAGGTGCTGGGAAATATCGCTTCAAAAAATGGTCCAATAAAATTAAAATTTGATTTTCGTTCTTTGTCGCTCTCCGAAGACAGTCCGCTCTTCTCGAGCGGACGGCCTACTGAGAGCGACATACAAGTAGCATATCTAATTCTAGATCTATCTAGATTACAAGTAGTAGCTTCACAAAAAAAGCTAAGTGGGCAACGCGGAAGCTTAACCATTTGGTTGGAAAAAATATGGAAATTAAACAACGATATGATAATGTTGCTTAGCAATTTCAAATGATGGAATTGGAACCACGATCCACGGGAGATTTTCATGATAATGATACCAAAGTGAACACGCGTTCTTTGTAAAACGTAGTAAAACGAGTCACGTGCTTTTGTATCTCATTCATGCCATTGGTCGAAAATATGGAATTGTGTTACGGGTAACTAGTGATCACATGATTGTGTGTTTACTTCCAAATATAGTGATTTCTGTGACCTGGTATTTAGTATGTATAATTTGGCCTCTTGATGGAGATCTTATTTTCTTTGTGTTATATTTATCTGTTCTGAAACCTAAAGCAGGTAAAAAATATAAATTTAGAATTCTACGAATTTAGCCGGGAGTAGCCGATCTTCGCTGATCCTAGATTAGATGGTTAGATCGATTGAATTTGTCAATTCGCATTATGTGATTTATAGATAAAACGTGGAAATGGCAGTTTTATAACTCAATTCAGTCCATTATTTTAGTAAAACAGTACTCATGTGCAAAGCAAAATGATATGCATGCATATATAATAACATTTTGGAGTCTATATATTTTCTAATAAATCAATTCTTCCGAATAAATGACAAGCAAACTATCACTATATTTGGAAGTAAACAAATAATCACGTGATCCCTGGTTACCAATAAGACATTTCTATATTTCTTCCAATGGCATGAATGAGGTATAAGCACGTGACTTGTGTTACTACGTTTTTACTATATAGTATTTCATGTATTTTTACGGTTTTTCCTTTGAATATTCCTGATCTCATCTAATGACGAATTTCATCCAAATTTGGTATACATATACATAAACATACATATACATAATTGTCTTCCTTTTAGTTCATAATATTTTCATAATGTGTTACTTTATATATATTTTTGTAGAAAACTTTGTCTTTCGGCAAACAACACCTTTTCGTTGCCATTTTGGTAAAGAGCAATGAAGGAAATGACGTCAAAAATAGCGTGTTTTTTTTTTTAAATTTTATTTTAAATAAAACATCTGAAAATTATGAAAATATTATGAGCTGAAAATGCATATAATTTTCTATAAGTATGTCAAATTTGGTTAAATCCATCCACAGATGAGATCAGGAAAATCCGTAGAAAAAGAAGTAAAATAAATGCCAGAAGCCTGAACTGGCTTTCGACTATTCATCCTAATGCGTCCACGGACAACACAAACGTATAAAAAATGAGATCAGGTAGATTCTTAGGATGGCTATCACAGGGAGCAAAGAATAAAAATAATACTAATAAAAAAAATGAATAAATAAAAAACGCCACAAGTCAATAAAATTTGAATGTTCAAATGCTCCTTTACTTGTACCTTTCCTAAAGGGATTTTATTTTTGAAATGTGAATGTGAAACCAGAATGAGGATTTTCTAGAGTCACAAATGATATTAGCTTATACCATTAATACTGGCTACACTAATACCCTTCTAAATAATCTAATTTATTTAAATAATTCAAATGTAAATTTTCATAACACGAATCCTTGGTCATCTATGTTTACCGCCGTCGTCCAAATTACTGCGCGCTAGTTGACTGATCTTCACTATTAACAAAGATTACTCGGCAAAATCTTGTCATTTGCTTAGTGTTAAAGTAACCTCATCTTAGGTCATCGATATATATTTTCTTGCTATTATTATTTTTATGACAATTTTGATTTCTGAAAGGTAAACAAAAAAAAAAAAAAAAAAAAGGAAATGCAAGATTCCTTGCGTAATCTACATTCTATGTTATCAGTGAAGTTCTATTTTGCTGTTTTACCGTCTGGCGCAGTGTAAGTCAACTAACGCAGGGTAATTAGGAAGAAGGCGGGAAACATAAGACATAAGAAAATTAACATTTGATTTATTTTAATTGAACTGATTAGACGATGATAAGTATAATATTAACGGTAAGTTGATAACTTTTGCATCAATCTTTCGTTTACTTTCCCATTTAAAAGCACACTACCTTTCCGAGGCAAAGTATAAAGGTTTATTAAAAACATTAAAAACATCAGAAAAATATATACCGATGGCCTAAGACGAGGTTACAACACCAAACATATGCAAGATTTCCTGCGTAAGATACATGTATGATAACAGTGGAGAGTCATTTCACTGTTTTGCCTTCTGGCGCAGTGATAGTCAGTGATGGCGCTAGCCATCTACCCCGCGGTATTTAGGACAACGGCGGGAAACATAAGACGACCCGCGTTATGCAAATTAACATACTATTTATTTCAATCAAATTTTTCAGAAAGTGATGATACACGTGTAGCATTGATTATTTATGGTAAGTTAATAACTTTTGCGACTCTACAAAGCTATCGACCTCGTTTCACATTCCCATTTTAAAAATTAAAAGCCATTTCGGAAAGTTAGTGGGCCTTTAGAGATTAAAAACCATTTCAGAACGGTAGTGGAACTTTAAGTAGATAATGTTACATGCATATTAAAACGGGTTTTGCCCTCGCCTCTACTTGAGTCAGCGGATCCCTCAAAAGAGCATAACTACATATGTATATTGTACTTTCTGTGATTTTCTTCCAATTAGGGATGTTCGATAAACCCAGGTATCAGGGTACCAAGATACCGTCTGAAACTGTGACTGCCAAACTATTTGCCAACCTTATTTGACATCACATAAATGCATTAACAAATTGTTTTTCTAGCCAAATTACAAAACATGAACGAATAACAGCACACAAATAATTACGATGATTTAAAACATCATATTATAATGTGTATTTGTAAAGTTGCAATATGAATAAATCCACACAAAGTGTTGTAATAAACCAATAGCCCATGGCGGTACCTTGAATGTCTTATTACAGGTCTCATTACAGTTCATTAGCCTTGGACAGCTGGAGTATATATAGCTAAAACCGTAATTCAAGAATATTGGAGAACCTTCTACTTCTAGAAATATCTAACTAAAAACAGTAAACAAGTAACACACACATAACTTTCTGGAAATAGATCATTCTAGATCTCTACTTAAAAATCAACATGTTTACAAACATATTTGTTTAGACATGATTAAATTCTAGAAAGTTCTATAACCTAAATCAATGATATGACCTTCATAGGATGTATTGATAAAAAAAACTTATAGGAGTTATCTCCCTTATCTCATAACTACATGTATTTAGTGTCATACATAACACACCCCTCCTTAAAGAAAAGAAAGTTTTCTTGAAAAGGAAACTTTCTTGACATATCAAGTAATATTTAAATCCTTGATAAAGCATCAGCTAGAATATTGTCTTTCCCTTTGATATGTTTGATGTCAAGATTGTACTCTTGCAAAGTCAAACTCCACCTGAGAATTCTTTGGTTTTTGTTTTTCATTTTCCCAATGAATGTCAAAGGGTTGTGGTCGGTGAAGACCAACACAGGCACAACTGTAGTGCAAAGATATACATCAAATTGGTTCAAGGCCAAAATCAACGCTAAACATTCTTTCTCAATGGTGGAATAATTTCTCTGGTGTTTGTCAAACTTTTTCGAGAAATAACAAATTGGATGGTCAATTTGTTCAGTACCTTCTTGCATCAAAACAGCACCAACACCTACATCGCTGGCGTCAACAAACAGTTTAAACTGTTTATTAAAATCTGGAGCAGTCAGAACTGGTGAGTTTGATAGTATGGCTTTCAATTTCTCAAAGGCAGACTTACATTCGTCTGACCAGACAAATTTGACATTTTTCTTTAACAAAGCAGTAAGTGGAGCTGCTATAACAGAGAAATTTTGACAAAATTTTCTGTAGTATCCAGCCATACCAAGAAACCTCATCAGCTCTCTCTTGCCTCCAGGAGCTGGAAAATCTATAATTGATTCTACTTTGGCCTGAACAGGTTTAACCTGCCCCTGTCCTACAACATGGCCTAAAATTCAACAGTTGCATGACAAAATTCACATTTCAATAAGTTTACAGTCAATTTCATGGTAGTGAGTCTTTCGAAGAATTCACGAATCCCGCGTAGATGGTCTTCCCACGTGTCGTGGTAGTTGATGACGTCATCGATGTATCCATCACAGCCTTCCAGGTCTGATATCACGCTGTTAAGAAGACGTTTGAAATGTTGCCGGGGCATTCTTCATACCAAATGGCATAACTTTGTACTGGTACAAACCTTGCGAGGTTACAAATGCCGACACTTCTTTAGCTCTTTCTGTTAATGGCACCTGCCAATATCCTTTCAACAGGTCAAACTTGCTTACGTACTTGGCTTTGCCAACTTTGTCAATACACGAGTCAATCCTTGGAATTGGATAAGAGTCTGTTTTACTGACAGAGTTTACTTTTCTGAAGTCAGTACAGAACCGGTATGTCTTGTTCTGGCTTTGGCACCAGAACACATGGAGAGCTCCATTCACTTTTGCTTGGTTCAATAATATCATTGTCCAACATGTATTGAATTTCTTTCTTTAAGTGTTCTTCTTTCAAAGGATTGACACGGTAAGGATGTTGCTTGACAGGTGGCGCATCGCCTACATCCACGTCGTGATAGATAGCATCTGTTTTGCCTGGTGTATCCGGAAACAAATGTTTATACTCAAGTATCAAATCTTTAAGTTCATTGCGTTCTTTTTCCGATAGATGACATAGTTTCTTGTCCAAGTTCGCGAGCACATCTGAATTCCGTAACTTAACACCACAGTCTAAACCTACATCTTGTACACCACCATCTAAGTCTAATTTACAAATATCAGCTGTACTTTCACTTTGTGATGGTACAGAGGCCAAAGTAGCAATAGGTTGAGAGGTCTTGCTCTCTTCTCTATCTACATATTCCTTAAGCATATTAACATGACATAATTGAGTTTTCTTGCGCCTCCCTGGAGTTTGTACAATGTAGTTAACATCATCGACCTTTTTCTCAACAATATAAGGTCCAAAATATCTAGCTTGCAAAGGCTGACCCGGTATTGGTAATAGAGCCAAAATTTTGTCACCTGGATCAAAACTTCTTGCACGGGCATCTTTATCATACCATGTTTTCATTTTGGTTTGAGTAACGGCCAAATTTTCTTTTGCCAGTTTCACATGCCCTTGTCAACCTTTGCTTAAAGTTAGAACACATACTCTAAGAGATTAACTTTAGAATCTTCGTCCAAAAATTTGTCTTTCAAAATTTTCAAAGGACCACGTACAGTATGTCCAAACACAAGTTCAAAGGGACTGAAGCCAAGAGATTCTTGTACAGATTCTCTAACGCCAAACAACAACATGTGTATACCTTCGTCCCCAATCTCTTTTGTTTTCAAAACAATAAGATCTCATCATATTCTTCAATGTCTGATGAAAACGTTCTAAAGCACCCTGAGACTCTCTGATGATAAGCACTAGACTTATACTGCTTGATCTGGAGCTGGTACATGACTTGTTGAAAAATACCAGACATGAAATTCGAACCTTGGTCCGATTGGACAGCTTTTGGAAGACCAACCAATGTAAAGAATTTAACCAAAGCCTTGACTATGTTAGGGGCTTTAATATTCCTGAGTGGAATGGCTTCAGGAAAGCGTGTGGAAGCACACATAATAGTTAAAAGATACTCATTCCCAGACTTAGTTTTGGGTAGAGGACCTACACAGTCTATAATGACTCTACTAAATGGTTCCTCAAATGCTGGAATGGGGTGCAAAGGTGCAACAGGGATTTTCTGATTAGGTTTCCCTACCACCTGACAAGTATGACAAGACCTACAAAAATCAGCCACATCCCGTTTCAACTTGGGCCAAAAGAAGTGATCTAAGATCCTGTTATAAGTCTTGGTCACACCTAGATGCCCTGCCATAGGTACATCATGAGACAAACTCAGAATATCTTGCCTATACCTCGGTGGGACAACTATTTGATTGACAACCTTCCAGTCTTCCTCGGGAGACACATCAGGGGGGCGCCACTTGCGCATCAACACACCTGACTGACGGAAGTAACAAACCGGGACTTTCTCCAGCCTCTTCCTCACTCAAAGCCCGATTACACAATAAGGAGATTTCAGGATCTTTTTCCTGTTCTACTATAAGCTCCTCTCTAGACAAAGATGATTTGCTCATCATGTCAGACAAAGAAGTACCCTTGTTAGGAACAACTCTATCACTATCAAAGTCTACAGGATTGCTCAAAAGATCACACTTGCTCCCGACATCCTCTATATCATGAGCCAAGAAAGTGTCACCTAACCCTGGACTATAATGATCCTCAACTACTGCAACATCAGAAACCTTCTTACTCATTGAACGAGTTACAGCACAAGAAGGGAAAATACCAGGAAATTCCTGTTGAATAGTCTCAGCATCATCTGTTTTATCTGGAATACTGGACACTAAGGGATCTACCCTAACTTTCTCTCCAGCCAAGTCATTGCCTAAAATGAGCGACACGCCCTCTATGGGAAGTTCCGGTCTAACACCAATGGTGACAGGCCCAGTAACCAAGTCTGACTTTAAATAAACAGAATGGAGAGGCACATTAACAAAACCTAACTCTACACCTTGTAGCAAAACACTACTACCACATGAGGTCTCCTCAGACAAAGGCACTACGCCATCTAATATCAAAGAATGAGAAGCCCCAGTATCTCGCAAAATCTTCACAGGTTTCAAGTTGGTAATATCACTAGTAAGTGAAACAAAACCTTCAGAAATGAAGGGAGAGTACTTCTCCAAGACACTATCAGACTCTGAGCTCTTAATCTCAACAGACACTTTAGAATCTTCCACAATATCACTAAGTTTCTGACTAGGCTTTGACATAGCTAACACAGAAGGAACTGACTGTTTACGCCTTTGCTCCTTACGCTGGAGAGAATAACATTCAGACATAGTGTGCCCTACTTTCTTGCAGTAATTACAAACAGGACCAGAAGGAGACCCCACACCTGCCCTATGATCTGTTTTAGAATCAGACTTAGTTTTATCACCTAATTTAGGTTTGTCGTTGGAAGGGCCACTAAAGGTTGGGTTCCTAGGCTGACCAAATTTACTAGTACCTGTGGTACTGTTTTTGTCTTGAGAACTGTTTTTAACAAATGAGCCTTTGTGGGTGAGAGCGTAATCATCAGCCATTGTAGCTGCTTCACTAAGTGTTTCAACTTTTCTCTCATCTAAATGAGTTTTTATGTTTGTGTGGACACAACGTTTAAACTCCTCTATCAACAATAATTGCCTCAATTTACCGAAATCCTCATCAATTTCTTTAGAATCACACCACCTATTAAATAATTGTTCTTTTTCTCTGGCAAATTCTACATGAGTTTGTTCATCTCTCTTTCTCGAGTTTCGAAATTTTCTGGCGGTAAGCCTCAGGAACTAACTCATAAGCTTTCAAAATAGCTTTCTTGACTACTTGGTAATTTGAAATCTCATCTACAGATAAAGAAGAATAAATGTCTCTAGCTTTACCAATCAAGACACTTTGAAGAAGCATTGTAAGCTTATCTTCAGGCCATTTCATACTATCAGCTATTTTCTCAAAATGCAGAAAATACTTGTCAACTTCTTTCTCTTGAAAAGGAGGAACTAACCTAATGTTTCTACTGACATCAAAACCTCTGTTTCCTTGTAAACCCCTAAAAGTTAGATTACTTGAACTGTCTTGAGAAGCTAGCTCTAATTCTTTCATTCTAAGTTCTGTTTCAGCTTGAATTTTCTGCTTCTCTAGCTCTAACATCTGATCTCTCTCAATCTCTTTTTCTTTTAATTCTCTTTCAATTTCTTTTTCTCTTAACTCTTTTTCTATTTCCATTTGTCTTAGTTTCATTTCATGTTCAAGTTCCATTTGTCTAATTTGAATTTCTGAGCTGACTGTTTCCTCTATACTATCTAATGCACTAGAGTCAAATTTGTCATTGTCAACAAAATATCTTATAATTACATTCCTAATTTCAGCTTTCCTCAAATTAGTTTTGATAGTAAGGCCTAAATGTTTACCCAATAACAGTAAATCCTTCTTACTAACTTGCAAAAGAACTTCCAGGGATGGCGCTTTAACAAACTGTTCTACCTGCATAGTAGTCATATTTATCTAGCTGTTGGTTTCAAATGTAAACTCAAAGTTTGTACACAAATTTTGAAAATTTCTTAATTAATTTTTCAAAGTTAGATTTCACAAATTGAATATCGATCCCGGACAAGAGCCCCCAATTCTGTTACATGAACGAATAACAGAAAGGAGAAACCAGCAGCTAAATTCAAAACACAATTTAATTATATATACAATATTATACAGAGATGGTTTACAATATCTAAAGTAATTGGTGGTGGTACAAGACTAGTACGATGATTTAAAGTGTTACTTATCTGTATGCGAATGTCCTGGTATAATCCTTGATCCTTCCAGGTTTCAAATTAACAATAATCACAAATCCACAAGGAAATTGAATGTCCACCGATGATTTGTAAAGTTCCAGGCAATATGAATAAATCCACACAAAGTGTTGTAATAATCCACAGATAAAGTCACAATAGCTCTCCCAATAGAATCTTATATGGCGCTGTACAATTCTTGATATGTCTTATTACAGGTCTCATTACAGTTCTGATTAGCCTTGGACAGCTGGAGTATATATAGCTAAACCGTAATTCAAGAATATTGGAGAACCTTCTACTTCTAGAAATATCTAACTAAAAACAGTAAACAAGTAAACACACATAACTTTCTGGAAATAGATCATTCTAGATCTCTACTTAAAATCAACATGTTTACAAACATATTTGTTTATACATGATTAAATTCTAGAAAGTTCTATAACCTAAATCAATGATATGACCTTCATAGGATGTATTGATAAAAAAAACTATAGGAGTTATCTCCCTTATCTCATAACTACATGTATTTAGTGTCATACATAACACATCCCATGATTTATGACCAATCAAAAACAAGAAAACGGAACATTCGAGATTCACTAAACAAATACGCATTGCAATAATTAATTTTCTAGTCAATATCAAATAATAATAATAATAATAAAAAAAAATAATAATAATAAAAAAAATCAGGAATCACATCACACAATTTATTTACTCAAACCAGACCTTTTCACAGATAACGGAACATGATTGAACATTAGAATATCATCTCAGTATACAGGAGAGACGGAAAAACTCATATATATATTTGATACTTTCCCCTCATGTTTTCTTCGACATTTTACACTGTCTCGGTATTCAGACTTACCTTCATGGTCCATATACAATAATGTAGTAGCAAACTCCCATAAGAGTACATGTAGCAGTATGACTATTTGCCACTCGTCGGAATAGCAATTTCCATAAGAGAAAACTATCATTATTTATTATACATATAGTAAATTATTTTTTTTTACATAACTATGTTTATTAATTTGTAAATTATATTCCATAAATACAAATGATTGTGTTAACGCCATATCAACTACAGTTATAGTTACTTCAAAAGATCCTCTTCTAAATGCGCATGATAAATCTGTATTGTAAGAAGCTGTGGCACATCCAGGTTATCTCCTTGTGATAACGGAAACTCATGTTTATTTCACATGTGAATAACATAATGTATACTACCAAAGATACCTAGATACTTTATATCAATATCATTGTATGATCAGGCTAACCAGCTTTTTCCTATTCCTGAATATTGAGAGAAATATTTTAACAAACAGATAATTGTTGTTGCATTGTTTCACTACATTGACTACTGCGGACAGAGAAAGAGGTATAATGACAAATGACAAGGATAATCGATTTCAAAAAAAAAAAAAAAAAAAAAAAAAAAAAAAAGATAGATCTAATAATAATTAAAAAAAAACGTAAAATAGGATAATATTCATTTTTATTGGAACGTGAATACATTGATGAGAGTTCTATGAACACGACGTATTTCAAGGTAGAATATCATTGCTTATATATGTTATACAATGGCCTGAGAGTATGCAATGGACACGAACGTATTGAGATTACTGTAATATCTCATTTTTATTTTCTCCAAACAACAATAGTATGTCTACCACAGTTTGGCCGGAAACGTACTCATCATGTACCCTGGTAAGACATAGGGGGGTTTTTCATAGCTCCACTGATGACGGACAACATGAGAACGGTAACTCACCTTTTCCCATGACTACGTACGTAGCTTATTTGCGTAAAATTCAGTACGCGAATGACGTAGATGTGCGACAAGCTGAGCTTGTAAGGACAAGACGTATTCTGTGTGTAACCACTATCATCAATGTTATAATGTTATATACGAATGGCCTGTGAGTTGAGAGGACAAGAACGTATTGTAGTAGAATTTCTCATTTTTATAACGTTATATCAATGGCCCGAGAGTTGATGAGATACGACGTTTTTGTTAGTAGAATAACTCATTTTTAATTATGGTGAATACAATGGCCTGTGAGTTTGATGGACACGACATATTGTAGTAGAATATCTCATTTTTATCATGTCTTAAACTATGAGCCTGAAGAGTTGATGGACAAGATCGTAAACTGGCAGAATATCTATATTTTTTTATAACTGTTATACAATATCGTCTGAGAGTATGATGGACACGACGATATTCTATGTCGAATAATCTCATTTTTTATAATGTTATATCAATGGGCCCGTGAGTGAATGGACACGACGTATTGTAGTAGAATATATCATTTTTATAAAGTTAATACAATGGCCCGAGAAGTTGGTTGGACAAGAAGTAATGTAGTATAAAATATCTCATTTTTAAGAATGTTGTACCAATGGTCCTGAGATATGAAGGAACAACGGAGCGTATTGTAGAAGAATATCTCATTTTTTTAAAAGTTATTACAATGGCCTGTGAGTTGATGGACACGACGTATTGTTGTAGAATATCTCATTTTTTATAATGTTATTGCAAATGCCTTAGTGTTGATGGACACGATCGCCTTGGTAGTAGATATATCTCATTTTTTATAATGTTTATGGCATGGGGGCCGAGAATAAATGATGGACATGAGTTTATTCAGAATGAATTTTTTCATTTTTTATATGATGTTTATTGCAATGGACCTGAGAGTTGAAGGACACGACGGTATTGCTAGTATAATTATCTAATTTATATAATGTTATACAAAGGTCTGAGATATTATGGGCACGTCTGTATTGTAGTAGGAATATCATCATGTTTAAAAATGTTATTACAATAGCCTGAGAGTTGATGAAACCGAACTAATTATGGTAGAATAATCTCATTTTTAGAATGTTATAACAATGGCCCTCTGAGAGTTGATGGACACAATGTATTCTGGTAGAATATCTCATTTCATAATGTTATATACGATGTCCTGGAGAGTTGATTGAACACGGCGTATTCTGGTAAAATTTTTCATTTTTATATTGTTGTACAATGGATTGAGAGTTGATGGACACAATGTATTGTAAGTAGAAGAATGCTCAATGTTTAATAATGTTATAACTATGGCCCGAGAGTTGATGGTCACGGACGTTTTGTAGTCAGGGAATAATCCTCATTTTTTAATAATGAATTACAATGAACTGAGAGTTGATAGTCCACGACGTATTGTGGTAGAATTCTCAAATTCTATAATTGTTTTGCAATGCTATGGCAATGGGTTGATGAAGGACACCGACGTATAGTAGTGGAATCTCTCCTTGTTTTAATAAAGTAATCCATTGGCCTGAGGAGTTTGATGAGAACACTACGTATGGTAGTAGAATATCACATTTTTATTACGTTATTCTATGTCCCGAGAGTTGATGGATACGACGTATTGTCGTCAGTTAAATATCTCATTTTTAAAAATGTTAATACAATGGCCTGAGAAGTTGATGGACACGACGTATTATAGTTTTGAATTTCTCATTATTTTATCATGTTTATACAATAGCCTGAGAGTTGTTGAACCAGACAGTATTCTGGTTGAAATTTTATTGACTTTATAATGTTATACAAAGTTCCGAGAGTTGTTGGACACGACGTTCCTCCGTATGGTGGTAGAATTATAGCATGTTATAATGTAAGTACAATGGTCCTGAAGAGATGATGGACAAGCACGTATTGTGGGTAAAATATCTCCATTTTTTATAATGTTTATACCATGGGCGGAGAGGTGATTGAACAAGACGTAGATCTGGTAGAATATACATTTTTATAACAATATACAAAATTTTTTATACATTTTTATAATGTTATACAATGGCCCGAGAGTATGATGGACACGGGACGCATCGTATTAGAATATAATTCATTTTTATAATGGTTTTTAAAATGGGCCGAGCGTTGATGAACACACGTATTTTAGTAGAATATCTCATTTTTATAATAATTATACAAGGGCCTGAGAGTTGAATGAACAGAACGAGTATTCTAGGTTAGAAATATCTCATTAATATTATGTTATACAATGGCCTGAGACTGGATGGAACAAGACGTAATTGTGGTAAATATATCTAAATTTTAATAGTGGTTTATACCATGGCCCGAGAGTTGATGAACAAGACGTAATCTAGGTAGGACATATCTTTTATAATGTAATACAATGGCTGAACATTTGATGGACACACGTAACTGTAGTAGAATATATCATTTTATCGTAAATGTTGTACAATGGGCCCGCGAGTTGGATGGCAAGACTAATGTAGTAGAATATCTCATCTTTTATAATGTTAATACAATGGCCCGAGTGTTGATGGACACGGCGTATTGTGGAGAATATACTTATTTTTATAATGTTTATAACAAGTGGCCTGAGAGGTTCAATGACACGGAACGCTAATTGTAGTATAATATATCATCTTTTAGTAAAGTTGCAGACAGGATAGCCTGAGAGTTGATGAATCACGACGTATTCTGGGTAATGAATTTATCATTTTTATAATGCGTAGTACAACTGGCCTGAGTTTTGATGGTAAACCATGCATTGTTGTAGTTGTAATATCCTCCTTTTTATAATTTTATAAACAATGCTGAAGTTTTGAATGGACACGACGTATTGTAGTAAGAAAATCTAAATTTTATAATGTTTGACATTGTCTGATGATTTGATGCAACACAACGTATTGTAGTTAAATATATCTCATTATAAATGTATGGAATACAAATGGCTCCGAGTGGTGATGGACCTCGAACGTAATCTAGTAAGAATATTTCATTTTTATAAGGTGGTTCAATGGCCTGAAGAGTTGATGATCACGACGTATTGTAGTAGAATTTAATATCTCTTTTTTATAATGTTATGATAAGTTGCCCAGAGAGTTGGATGAACACGGCGGTAATTCTGGATAGAAATATCGATATTTTCATTTATATAATGTTATATAGATGGCCTGAGAGTTGATGGTCACAAAGTATTGTAGTAGAATAATATCTTTTTTAATATGTTGTCAGAAAGGTCTGAGCCCTGATGGACACGACGTCTTCTGGTAGAATTTCTCATTTTTGTAATGCTATAAATGGTCTGAGATTGATGAACCATAATCGCATTGTAGCTAGAATTTCTCATTTTATGTTGTTACACAATGGCTCTGAGAGTTGATGGACACTGACGAGTGTAGTAGAATATCTCATTTTTATAATGTTTTAAAATGGCTCCTGAGAGTGAGTTGAACACGGGCGTTTTCTGGTAGAATTTATTTTTATTATGCTATCTCATTGGTTGTAGAATTTGATGTTATAACGACGTTAATTCTGGTAGAATATCTCATTTTTTTTTTGTTATACAACATGGCCCGAGAGTTGATGGATTCGAACTTATTTAGGTAGAATATCTTCATTTTTATAATGGTTATTACAATGGGTCACAGCGTTTTGATGGGATACGGACGTATTTGTTAAAGTAGAATATCTCCTTTTTTTTTCAAAATGAAAACATGGTCTGAAGCGATGATGGACACGACGTATCTGGGTAGTAGAATATCTCATTTATATACTGGTTATACGAATGGCCTTGAGTGTTGTTTGGACACGACGTTTTTTAGTTAATACTATCTTCATTTTTTTAAAAAAGTAATGCAAAGGTTTCTGGAGAGTTTGGATAGTCAGGAACGTATTTCTCGTAGATATATAAGTTTTTAATAATGCTTGTATAATATGAGGCCTGAGTGTGTTGATGAACACGAGTACGGTAGAGTCTGGTATAATTTCTCATTTTAATATTGTAATACAAAAGGTCCGAGGAGTTGATGGACCAAGACGTATTCTGGTAGATAGAATAACTTATTATATTATAATGTTATACAAATGGCAGAGAGTTGATGGACTCACGACGTAAATGTAGTAGAAAATTCATCATTTTATAATGTTATTACAATTGGCCCCGGAGTAGTTGATGGACATGAACTAATTGGTAGTAAGAAATAACACGTTTATAATCATGTTATACAATGTACTGGAGAGATGATTGACACGACTTAATTTCTGGTTGAATATCATCATGTGTATAATGTTATACAATGGCCCAAAAGTGAATGGGACAACGACGTATAACTGTGGTAGAATTAACTCATTTTTATTTAATGTTAGACACTGGCCCAAAGATGATGGACACGCGACGTAATTCGTTAGAAGTATACTATCATTTTTTATTTTGTAATACAATAGCCCGAGAGTTGATGGACAACTCTACGTCTTCTGTGTGGAATAACATTTATAATAATGTTTCAATGGCCTCTGAGAACGTTGATGACAGGACGTATTCTAGGAGATATATCATTTTTATTAATGTTATATGAAGGGCCCGGGAAGTTGATGAACACGGACGTTATTGTATGGTAGAATATTACCTCCTGTGATGATAATGTGATGAAAATGGCCCTGGAGAATGGACATGACAGAAAAGGATTTTAGTAAAATATCTGTATTAAATAAATAAATGTTTTATACAATAGGCCGAGGAGTTGATGGACACAATTTATATGTAGTAGAATATATCATTTTATAATGTTTAATACAATGGCCTGAAGAGTTGATGGGGACAACCCATGTATTGTATGTAGAATATCTCATTTTTATAATGTTGTACAATGGCTGAGAGGAGAGTTGATGGAACACGACGTAATTGTTATAGAATATCTCATAATTATAAATGTGTATAAAATGGCCAGAGAGTTGATGACACGTACGTATTTTAGTAGAATATCTCGTTTATTATTCTGTTTTGCAGCAAAGGTCTGACAGATAATGGACACAATTTACGTATTGTAGTAGGAATATCTCATTTTGTAATGCTTACAACTTGGTCTGAGATCCTGAATGGAACACAACGTATTCTAGTTGAATTTTCATTTTCATAATTGTAGTACAATGGCCCAAAAGTTGATGGACACGGGCGGATTCTGTATAGAATATCTCATTTTTTATAACGTTATACAATGGTCCGAGAGTTGATGGACACGCACTATTTTATGTAGTATATCTCATTTTTTTACTCGTTAATAATATAATAGCCAGAGAGTTGATGACACAGTCGAATTCTGGTAGAATATCACATTTTTATAATGTTTATACAAAGGCCTGAGAGAGTGATGGACGCCGCCGTATGTGAGGTAAGAATATCTCTTGTTAATTATGTTGTACCATGGCCATGGGGGTTTGATGAGACACGACGTATTGATAGTAGGATGTATCATTTTTATAATGTTTATTAAATGTTGTACAATGTAATGGGAGTTGATGGACACGGCGTATTCTGGTAGAATAATCAAATTTTATATTGTTCATACCAATTGGGTCAGTGAGTTGATTTAACGCGACGGTATTGTGGTTTAGAATTGTGTTAATATATTGGTTATACAATGGCATGAGTGGTTGATGGGACACAACGTGTTGTAGTATAGATGATCTCTATTTTTATTTATGCGGTACAATTGAACCAGAGTTTGATGGATACAATGTATTTTGTAGGTAGAATATCGTCATTTTTATAATGTTTATAGCAAAGGTCTGATAGTTGTTGGAACACCGACGTATTCTGGTAGAATTGATTAATCATGTTATACTATGGCATGGGTAGTGTTGGACATCGGACTGTTTGTTGAATAGTACCGCGAACGCATGTAGTAGGTAAATATCTCATATATTCAATGTTATACAATGAGAAGTTGATGGACATGACGTATGTGTAGTAGAATATCTCATTTTGTATAATTGCTATTTACAATGGTCTTAGAGTTTATGGACGGCGACGTATTGTAGTTGAATATGTCATTTAATTTATGTCTAAACAATGGCCTGTGTGTTTGATGGACAAGACGTATTGTGGTAAGATATCTAATTATTTATAATGTTATACAATGGCCTGAAGTTGAGGACACGTCCCGATATTGTAGCCTATAAAATCTTTTTTATAATGTTTAAACAAGGACCGGAGAGTTGATGGACACGACGTATTGTAGTATGAATATTCTCTTTTTTTAATAGTGGTAATTTCATGGGGCGTGCGTTGTTAGACACCGACGTAATTGTAGTAAATATCTCATTTATATTATGTTATACAATGGCCTTGCTGAGAGTGATGGGACACGAAACGTATTATAGTAGATTATCTCATTTTTAAGAATGTTATACATTGGTCCGAGCGTTGAAGAACAAAGACGTATTGTAAGTTAAAGAATATCTCATTTTATAATAATGTTATACAATAGCCTGAGAGGTTGAAGGAAAACGTCGTTATTGTAGTAGGATAATCAATTTTTTTTTATAATGTTTGTACAATGGTCTGAGATTTGAATGAACACAACGTATAGTAGTAGAAATATATCATTTTATAATGCAATAAACCATGGCCTGATAGTTGATGGACACGACGTACTCCTGGTAGAATATCTCATTTTTTAATATGTTTTGTCAATGGTCTGAGAGTTGATGGACACGGAACGCATTTGTAGTAAATATATCATTTATATAATTCATACAATGGCCCTGACAGTTATGGACACAATTTAATTGTAGTAGAAAAACCTCATTTTTATACAAGGTATACATGGCCTGTGAGTTTGATGGACACGACGTAATTGTAGAAGAATATCTCATTTTTATAATGTTATTACAAAGGTCTGACAGTAGATGAACAACGATACAGTATTCTCGGTAGAATGTGCTCATTTTTTTAATGTTTATACAATTGTCCTGAGAGTTGAATTAGACACGAACGTATTCTTGTAGTATGTCTCATTGTTATTATGTTTTACAATGGCCATAGAGTTGATGGACACAACGAATTATAATAGTTTTCACCTTTTGTAAAATGATTATACAATGGCATGGTGAGTTTGATGATCACGACGTATTTCCTGGTTGAATATCTCAATTTTTTTCATGTTAAATAATGGCCTGAGAGTTGAATGAACACCGACGTAAATCTGGTTGAATATCACTTTTTATATAATGTAATATAATAGCCTGCGGATTTATTGACCACGACAGCGTATTCTAGTAGAATATCATTTTTATAATGTTATTACAATGTCCTGAGAGTTGATGGACACGACGTTGTAGTAGAATATCTATTTTTATAATGTTTGTAGAAAGGTCTGAGAGTTGATGGACAAGACGTATTTTGGTAGAATTTCTTATTTTTATAATTCAATACAATGGCCTGAGAGTTGATGGACACGACGTATTGTTGTTGAATTTCTCATTTTTATAATGTTATACAATGGCCCAGAGAGATGATGGATCACGACGTATGGTAGTAGAAGTATTGCGTTTTATAAGTTTATTCAATGTCCTTCAGAGTTGATGGGAAACGACGTATTTTGGTAGATTATCTAATTTTTATAATGAATTCATGGACCGAGAGTTGATGGACACGACGTATTGTAGTTGAATATCTCATTTTTATATTGTTATACAATGGTCCGAGAGAGTTGATGGACACGACGTATTGTAGTAGCAATATTTCATTTATTAATGTTATAATGTAGCCTGAGAGTTGATGAAAACGACGTTTCTGTAGAAATCATTTTTATAATGTTATACAAAGGTCTGAAGAGTTGAAGGACACGACGTATTCTTTAGAAGAATTTCTCATTTTTAATAAATGCTATACTATGTCCTGAGAGTTGGATGAGGACACTACGTATTGTAGTAGAATATTCTCATTTTCATAATGTTAAACAATGGGGGGCCCGAGAGTTTGATGGACACGACGAATTTTCTGGTTTAGGATTATAACATTAATATATCAAGTGGATAATACAATGTCCTGAGAGTTGATTGACACGATGAATTCTGGAAGAATATCTCAAAGTTCATAAAGATGTGTATACAATGGTCCTGTGATTTGATTAGAATCACGACGAATTTTAATAGAATGGAAGTAGTAAATTAATAATGTTATACGATGGCCTGAGTGTTGTATGGAACACAGACGTGATTGTATGGACACGATGTAACTCATAGAATGGTCTCATTTTATTAAACTGTTATACTATGGGCAAGAGAGAGTTGATGGGACACGGACGCTATTGTAGCAGAAATAACTCAATATATAAATGTTATACAATGGCCAGAGAGTTGATGGACCCATGACGTATTGTAGGTGAATATCGCATTTTAATATTATGTAATACCTCAATAGCCTCCGATAGTTGATGAAATCGACTAAAATCTAGTCGAATATCTCATTTTTTTAATAGTGAAACAATGTGCCTGAGGAGTTGCTGGACACGGACGTATGTAGAGTAGAATAACGTCAAGGAGAGTGGATGGGACACGACGGCCCGTAGTTGAATTTCTCATTGTTTGATACAGTTCATACAATGGCCCGAGAGTTGTGGGACAGGACGTATGGTATTAGAATATAACGTAGTGTTTAATGTGATACAATGTTCCTCCGAGTTGATGGACACGACCCGGATTGTGTGCGTAAGAATATCTAATTTTTTATTCATGGTTTATCTAATTGGACCCCGAGAGTAATGAATGACACGACGTATAATAATAGGAAGATCTTCTCATTTTATATATTATTGTACAATTGTCTGAAAGTGTCGAATGGACACGACGGTATTTGTGGTAAGAATATTTCATTTATATATTTGTATATTACAATGTCCCCGAAAGGTTGTTAGACCACGTCGTAATTCTGGTGGGAATATCTTCATTTTTATAATGTTAGTACAGGGGCCCGCCCGTGAGTTTGATGGACTCAAAAGTATTCCCGTGGTAGTTTATTCTCCTTTGTTAGTAATGGTTAAACGTTGGCCTTAAGATGATGGGACACGACGTATTGTAATAGAAGATCTCATTTTAAGAAGTTATACAATGGCCTGAAGTTGCTGGACACGACGAATGTGTAATTGAAGAACTTATTATTAATAAATGGTTTATACAGATGTCCAGATATTTTTGAGTTGACACGACAGTAATGTAGTACAACATACATCAATTATATAATGTTAATACCATGGTCTGAGATTAGATTTGATAGAACACTACGTATTTGAATTAGAAAAATATAATTTAATAATGTTGTACAATGGCCGTGAGATGTTGGGTGGACAAAGAGTTAGTCTGGTAGGAATATCCTCAATCTTTATATGTTATAGGCGCAATGACCTGAGAGTTGATTGGACAGGGAAATATTGTGAGTCTGAATATCTCACTTTTATAAAGGTTATACAATAGCCTGATAGTTTGATGGACTCTACGAAAAATTCTAGTTGAATATCTCATTTTATAATCGTACATACAATAGCCTTAGATTTCATGTAACGACGACGTATTCTGGTTAGTAACTAGAATATTCATTATTATAATGTTATACAAAGTCCAGAGATTAGATGGACCACGACGTAATCTAGGTAGTAATTGCTCATTATATGTAATGCTAATACAATGTCCTGAGAGTTCATGTACACAACGAATTGTAGAATGAATATATCATTTAATAATGTATATACAATGGCCTTTAGAGAGTTGATGGACACGAAGTAATTCTTAGTAGAATATCTCATTTATTCTAATGTTGTACAATGGGCCCGAGAGTTGAATTGGACACGACTTTAAAGTAGAAGATTATCATCATTTATGTAATGTTATACAATATGCCATGAGAGTAGATGGTCACACGAACGTACTTCTGGTAAGAATGTCTCATTTTTCATAATGTAATACAAGGTCCCGAGAGTTGCATGGACACGGACGTATTGTAGTAGACTTTCGCATTTTTATAATAATGTTATAATACAAATGGACCCGACATGTTTTGATGGACATGAACGACGTAATTCTTCAGTGGATATACTCATTTATATAATGTGTAAACAAAGGTCCCGAGGAGTTGATGGACACGACGTATTGGTAAGCAGATTATTATCATTTTTTTATAATGTTTTTTTACAATAGCCTGAGACTGGATGGACACGAACGTTATTGTTGGCAGAGATATCTAAAATTTCTTATATTGTCTATACAAAGATCTGAGAGTTGATGGGACTCGACGTATTCTTGTAGAACATATCTTTTTGATTAATGTTAATAACAATGGCCCTGAACAGATTTGATGTTTACAAGACCGCGTACGTAAGTCTGGCTAAAATATTATCATTTGTATTAATGTTTGTATAATGTCCGTGAGCGTAATGATGGACAAGACGTAGTTGTAAATAGAAGATCTCATTTTAAAATAATGTTATACAAAGGCCCGAGAGTTGATGGGACAAGGCGTATTCTGGTTAGAATATTTATTTTTATAATAATTATACATGGGCCCGAGATTTCATGGACCACGACTGTATTGTAGTAGATTTTTTTATTTTTAATAATGATTATACGAAAGGCCTGAGAGTATGATGGACACGACGACGTATTTGTAGTAGAATATCTCAATTATATAATGTTATACAATGGTCTTGAGATTAGATGAAAACGACGTATTCTGGTAGATATATCAATTTTTTATTATGTTATATAAAATGTCCTAGTCAGTTGATGGATCGCGACGTATTTTAGTTGGACATATTTCTTCATGTTTTTATAATGTTGTAACAAAGGTCCGAGAAGTTGATGAACACGACCGTAATCTGGTAGAATATCTCATTTTATAATGTTGTACAATGTCCTGCGAGTTTGATAGACCAAGACCTAATTCTGGTAGTAGAATATCTCATTTTTATAATGTTATACAATGGCCCCGAGAGTTGATGGACAAGGCGTTTTCTGGTAGGGAAGAACTCTTATTTTGTTATAATGCGTATATACAATGGCCCTGAGAGTTCATGGTACACGGGGACGATATTGTAATAGAATATATCAATTATAATAATGTTATACAAAGGTCTGAGAGTTATGTGGACCCACGACGTAATCTGGCAGGAATTACCTCATTTTTTGTAAAGCTGATACAATGGTCTGAGGGATTTGATGGATACGACGATTTTATTGTACAATATCACATTTTTTACCATGTATACGCAGGGTCTGATGTTTGATGAACTCGAGCGTATGTAGTAAATATATCGATTTTTCTAATGTAAGTACAAATGGCCAGAGAGTTGATGGACACGACGTATATGTAGTGAGGAATATCTCATTTTTTATAATGTTATAAAATTGTTCTGATTTTAATTAATAACACGGCGTTTTCTAAGTAAAAATATAATTTTTATAATGTTATAGCAATGGTCAGAGAGTTGATGGTATACTACATAATTCTGGTTTTAGATATATACATTTTTATCTAATGTTATACAATTGCTCTGTGGAGTTGATGGATACATGTAATTCTTCTGTAAAAAAGTCCTAATTTTTAAAATGATATACAAGTGGCCTGAGAGTTGATGGATACGAACGTATTGTAGTTAGAATATCTCATTTTAATAATTTAAACATGGCCCTGAGAGTTGATGGGGACACGACGTATTATTGTGGTAAGATCCATGTTAAAAATGTGTTAATACAATTGATCCTGAGAGTTTGTTGGACACGACGTTTTGTTGGTAGATTTATCTCATTTTTATAATGGTTTTTTACCTCATGGTCTGACGTTGATGAACACGACGTATATGTATTCGGTAAAATATCAATTTTATAATGATTATACAATGGCCTGAGAGTGAATGGACACGTCGTATTGTAGTAGAATATCTCATTTTTATAATGTTTATACAAAGGTTCTGGAGAGTTGCATGGAGTTTGATGGACACGTCATATTGTAGTAGAATTTCTCATTTTATAATGATATACAATGGCCTGAGAATGTTGATGGACACACGACGTATTGTAGTTGTGAATATTTCATTTTTAATAATGTTATACAATGGCCTGAGAGTTGATGAACAGACGTTATTGGGTAGTTGAATATCATTTTATCATAATGTTATACAACAATGTCCTGAGAGTTGATGGACACGACGTATTCTTGTAGAATATCTCAATTTTTAGAATGTATTATACAATGTCCCATGAGAGTTCATGGACACGACGTATTCTGTAGTAGAATATTTCATTTTTATAATGTTATACAATGGCCCCGAGACGTTTGATGGACACGACGTATATTGTAAGTAGAATATCTCATTTTTATAATGTTATATAAATTGAACCCGAGAGTTGATGGACACACGGTATTTGAAGTAGAGAAATATCTCATTTATTATAATGTTTATACAATGGCCATTCTAGAGTTGATGGACACGAACGTATTGTAGTAGAAGATCTCATTTTTTATAATGTTATACAATGTCCCTGAAGACTGTTCCATGGACACGACGTATTGTCATTAGAATATCTCATTTTTTATAATGTTATACAATGGCCCGGAGCAGTTGATGGACACGAGACGTATTAGATGTAGAATATCTCATTTTATATAATGTTTTATAACATGGTCTGAGATTTGATGGACACGAACGTTAATTGTAGTAGAATATATCATTTTATAATGTTGGTATCACAATGGCCTGAGAGTGATGGACACGACGTATTGTAGTAGAATATCTCATTTTTATAATGTTATACAATGGCCCCGAGAGTTGATGGACACGACTATTGTGGTAGAATATCTCAATTTTATAATGTTATGCAATGGGCCTGAGAGTTGATGGACACGACGTATTTCTGTTGAATTCTCATTTTTATATTGTTTATACAATGGTCTGAGATTTGATGAAACAACAACGCATTGTATAGAGTATATCATTGTATAATGCTAGTACAATGGACCTGAGGAGTTGGATGACACGTATGTATTTTTAGTTTGAATATCATTTTTATCTACGTTATTAAATAAGTTATACAAAGCCTGAGAGTTGATGGACACGACGGTATTGTAGTAGAATATCTCATTTTATAATGTTATTACAATGGCCCGAGAGTTCATGACACACGATTGTAGTATTAATTCTCAGTTGATAATGTTGCCATTTAGGTATAATGTTATACAACGTTATCTGGGCCTGAGAGTACAATGATGGGACATTTGATGATCACTATATTGTAGTAGAATATCTCATTTTTATAATGTTATACAATGGCCTGAGAGTTGATTGGACAACACGACGTGTTCGTAGTAGAATATCTCATTTTTATAATGTTTATACAATGTGCCTGAGAGTTGTTGGACACGACATCGACGTTATTGGTTGTAGAATATACTCAATTTTTATAATGTTTTTTAAAATGGTCTGTTATTTGATGAAACGACGTATTCTGGTAGAATATCTCATTTTATAATGTTATACAATGGTCTTGAGATTTGATGGACACGACGTATTTTGGTAGAATATTCACATTTTATATGATATACAATCGACCTGAGAGTTGATGGATACGGGACGTATTGTAGTAGAAATATCTCATTTTTATAATGTTATACAATGGCCTGAGAGTTGATGGACACGAACGTATTGTAATAGCTGTAGTACGACTCATTTTAATAATGTTATACAATGGCCTGGGAGTTGATGGAACACGACGTATTGTAGTAGAATATTCTCATTTTTTTAATGTTATACAATGGGCCTGAGGAGTGATGGGAACAGACGTATTGTAATAGGAAGAGTTTTTTTTAATGTGCTCACATGGATGTGTTTGATGAACACGGACGTATTGTAATATCTCATTTTTTTATAATGTTATTACATTCCTTATAGTGAATGGATACGACGTATTGTTAGTAGAAATATGATTCATTTATATAATGTTATACAATGGCCTGAGTGTTGATGGGACACGAACGTATTGTAGTAGAATATATCATTTTTATAATGTTATGACAATGGCCAGAGAGTTGATGGACACGACGTATTTGTTTGTAGTAGAATATCAATCATTTTTATAATGTTATACAATGGGCCCGAGTGTTGATGGACACGACGTATTGTAGATAGAATATCTCATATTTTTATAATGTTATTGGCAATGGCCTGAGAGTTGATGAACACGTCGTATTGTAGTAGAATATCTCATTTTTATAATGTTATACAATGGCCTGAGAGTTGATGGACACGACGTATTGTAGTAGAATATCTCATTTTTATAATGTTATACAATAGCCTGAGAGTTGATGGTACACACGACGTATTGTAGTGGAATATATCATTTTTTATAATGTTATACAATGGCTCTGAGGAGTTGATGGACACGACGTATTCTGGTAGAATATCTCATTTTTTATAATGTTATACAATGGCCTGAGAGTTGATGGACAAGACGACGTATGTAGTTCTGTTAGAAATATCTCATTTTTATAATGTTATACAATGGCCCCTGAGAGGTTGATATGACACGACCGTATTCTGTAGTAAAATATGTAATTTTTAGTAGAATGGTTCCAGTTGATGGACGCGATGTTTGGTTAGAATACATAATGTTATACAATGTCCTGAGAGTTGATGGACACGACGTATTGTAGTAGAATATTCTCATTTTATAATGTTATACAATGTGCCTGAGAGTTGAATGGACACGAACGTAATTGTTGTATAGAATTCTTCATTATTTATAATGTTATACAATGGCCTGAGAGTTGATGGACACGAACGTATTGTATAGTAGAAGATCTCATTTTAATAAGGTTATACAATGGCCTGAGAGTTGATGGTATTACACGACGTATTTGTTAGTGATAGAATATCTCATTATTATATAATGTTATACAATGGCCTGAGAGTTGATGGACACGACGTATTGTAGTAGAATATCATTTTTATAATGTTATACAATGGCCTGAGAGTTGATGGACACGACGTGACTATTGTAGTAGAATTATCATGATTGAGACACGTTGTACAAAGTTTAGAGAGTAGATGGGACAAGACGTATTTAGTATAATATCTTGTTATATGTAATACAATGGCCCTGAGAGTTGATGGACACGACGTATTCCTTGTAGAATATATACATTTTTCTCATTTTTCATAATGTTATACAAATGGCCTGAGAGTTGATGGACACGACGTATTGTTAGTAGAATATCTCATTTTTATAATGTTGTACAAAGGTCTGAGAGTTGATGGACACGACGTATTTTGGTAGTATATCTTCATTTTATCTATTGTTTTACATGGTGTTATACAATGTAGAATATCTCCCTGGAGTGTTTGATGGACGCACGACGTATTGTGGTTAAAATATCTCATTTTTATAATGTTATACAATGGGCCTGAGAGTTGTGGATGATGACACGGACCGTATTGTAGTAGAATATCTCATTTTAATAATGTTATACAATGCGCCTGAGAGTTGATGGACACGACGTATTGTATGAGTAGAATATGCTCATTTTTTTTAATATTATACAATGGCCCGAGAGTGAATGGCTCACGACGTATTTGTGTAGAATTTTTTCATTTTTATAATGTTGTAGATATGTCTGACAGTTTTTTGTAGAATGTTATTACCAAATGGCCTGAGAGTTGATGGACAACGATGTTTTGTAGTAGATATATCTCTTTTTATAATGTTATACAATGTCCCTGAGAGTTGATGGACAAAGGACGTATATCGTGGGTAGAATATCTCATTTTTTATAATGTTATACAATGGCCTGAGAGTTGATGGACACGACGTTATTGTAGTAGAATATCTCAATTTTATAATGTTTATACAAATGGCCTGAGAGTTGATGGACACGACGTTATTGTAGTAGAATATCTCATTTATAATGTTATACAATGGCCTGAGAGTTGATGGACACGACGTATTTGTATGGTAGAAATATCTAATTTTTATAATGTTATACAAATGGCCTGAAGAGTTGATGGACACGACGTATGTAGTAGAATATCTCATTTTTTTAATTATGTTATACAATGGCCTGAGAGTTGATGGACACAACGTAATTGTAGTAGTATTTCTTATTTTATAATGCTTATACAATGGCCCTGAGAGTTGATGGATACGACGTTTTTTTATAAAGCTAATCGATTCTCATTTTTTATAATGTTATACAATGGCCATCGTGAGTTTGATGAACACGACGTATTTGTGTATTAGAATTATTTATTTTAATATATGTTATACAATGGCCTCGAGAGTTGATGGACACGACGTATTGTAGTAGAATATCTCATTTTTATAATGTTATACAATGGCTCTGAGAGTGATGGACACGACGTATTGTAGTAGAATATCTCATTTTAATAATGTTATTACTTGGCCTTGAGAGTTGATGGACACGACGTATTGTAGTGGTAGATATTTCATTTTTATAATGTTATTACAATGGCCTGAGTTTATTGGGACACGGACGTATTGTAGTAGAATATCTCATTTTTATAATGTTATACAATGGCCTGGAGAGTTGATGGACACGACGTATTTGTAGTCTGAATATCTTTATTTTATATAATGTTATACAATGGCCTGAGAGTTGATGGACACGAATGTGTATTGTGGTAGAATATTAATTTTGTTTTTATGTTATACAATGGCCCCTGAGAGTTGATGGACACGACGTAATTGTAGTAGAAACATCTCCATTTTTTTAATGTTATACAATGGCCTGAGAGTTTGATGACACGACGTATTGTGGTAGAATAGTTCATTTTTAATAAAGTTATACAATGGCCTGGAGAGTTGATGGACACGACTTATTGTAGTAGATATAAATTCTTCATTTTTATAATGTTTTACAATATGCCTGGAGAGTTGATGGTACACGACCTATTGTAGTAGAATATCTCATTTTATAATGTTATACAATAAATGCCTGAGAGTTGATGAGACACGACGTAGATTTCTGTTAGAAATATCTCGGTGATTTTTTATAATGTTATACAAATGGCCTGAGAGTTCATGGACACGCGACGTATTGTAGTAGAATATCTATTTTTTAAATGTTATACAATGGGCCCGAGAAGTTGATGGGACACGGACGTATTGTAGATAGTAAATATCTCATTTTTATAATGTTGTTACAATGGCCTGAGAGGAGTGATGGACACGACGTAATGTAGGTAGAATATATCATTTTATAATGCTATACAATGGCCCTGAGAGTTGATGGACACGACGTATTCTAGGTCAGAATATCTCATTTTTTAATGTTGTACAATGGTCTGAGAGTTGATGGACATCGAACGTATTTGTTATCTCAGTAGAATATATGCTCATTTTTATAATGTTATTACAATGGCCTGAGAGTTGATGGACACGAGACGCGCGTTTTTCGTGGTAGAATATCTCATTTTTATAATGTTATACAATGGTCTGAGATTTGAAGCGTGTAGAACGACGTATTCTGGTAGGAATATCATTTGTTATTATACAATGTTAGGTTGATGGACACAATGTATTGTAGTAGAATATCTCATTGATGGTATGATGGACACGAGTTGATTGTTACGCGTATTGTAGTAGAATATCTCATTTTATAATGTTACACAATGACGCTGAGAGTTGATGGACGATATGTGGTAGATTTGTTAATATTGTTATACAATGGCCATGGGCAGTTGATGGAATACGACGTTTTGTAGTAGATATATCTCTTTTTTATAATAATGTAATGACAATAGTCTGAGAGTTGATCGGAACACGACCGTATTGATGGTTAGATGGTATCATTGTTTATAATGTGTATACAATGGCCTTAGGAGTTGGATGGACACAGACGTATTGCTTTGTAGTAGAATAATCTCATTTTTGAATAATGTAGCAATACAGAATGGCCTGAGATGTGGATGGACACGACGTATTGTGGTTAGAATATCTCATTTTATATTATGTTAAACTAATGGCCTGAGAGTTGATGGGACACGACGTATTGTGTGTGTAGAATATCTCATTTTTGTAATGCTTGGTATTCAAATGGCCTTGAGAGTTGATGGACACGGACGTATTGTAGTAGAATATCTCATTTTTATGAATGTTATACAATGGGCGTGAGAGTCGTTGATGGAGTTTATTCTCAGGATCTCGTATTGAATATGGCCATTAGAGTTGATGGACTCGACGCATTTAATAGACAAGAGCTATAATGTTATGCATTTGGCCTGAGATGTGGATGAACAGGACGTGATATTGTAGTAGAATATCTCATTTTTATATGTTAGTGCAAGTGGCCTGAGTGAGTTGATGGACACGACGTATTGTAGTAGAATATCTCATTTATATGAGTATGTTATACAATGGCCACTTAGAGTTGCTAGGGACACGACGTATTGGTTAGTAGAATATATCATTTTTATAATGTTATATCAATGGCCTGACGAGAGTTGATGGACACGACGGTATTGAAGTAGAATATCTCATGTTTTATATAATGTTATACAATGGCCGAGAGTTGATGGACACGGACGTATTGCTCGTGTGGTAGAATATCTCATTTTTAAATGATGCTTATACAATGGCCCTGACAGTTGATGGACCAAGACACTGTACGTATTGTTGAAGTTAAAATATCTGTTTTTTTTATAATGTTGTACAATGAGTACCTGACAGAGAGTGATGATGAAACACGAGTATTCTGGAGATTAGAAGATCCATTTTAATAATGTTATACAAAATGCCTGCCGGAGAATTGATGGACACGAGACGGTATTGTAGTAGAATATACACTTCATTTTTATAATGTTATACAATGGCCCGAGAGTTGATGGACACGACGTATTGTAGTAGAAATATATCATTGAGATATGTGTTATACAATGGCCTGAGAAGTTGATGGGACAACCGAGGAAATTGTAGTAGAATATCTCATTTTTATTATGTTATACAATAGCCTGAGAGTTGATGAAACACGACGTATTCTGGTAGAAATATATCATTTTTATATAGGTTGTTATACAATGTCCTGAGAGTTGATGGAACACAACGTATTGTTGTTAGAATATCTCATTTTTTATATTGTTGAGTACAATCGCCTGAATGAGTTGGATGGACACGACGTTTATTGGTACCCAAGTAGAATATCTCATTTTTATAATGTTATACAATGGCTGGAGAGTTGATGGACACGATTTTCTAGTAGAATATTCATTTTTTTTTGATGTTAGAATATCTTCATTTTACTTAATGTTATACAATGGAAGTGATGAGTTGATGGGACAAGATGCGTCCAATTGTGGATAGGCTATGAAATATCTATTTTTTTATAATGTTTATACAATGGCCTTGGGAGTTGAAGGGACACGGACGTATTGTAGTAGAAGATCTCATTTTTTAATAATGTTATACAATGAATTTGAGAGTTGCTGAGTGACGACGTATTGTGGCCTTTAGAATTGATTATCATTTTTTATAATGATATACAATGTCCTGAGAGTTGATGGACACGACGTTATTGTAGTAAACTATATCTCATTTTTAATAGATGTTGAATACAAATGGTTCTGACAGTTGATTTGGACACGACGTTATTGTGTAGTAGAATATCATTTTTTATAATGGTATACACATGGCCCGAGAGTTGATTAGGACCACGACGTATTGTGGTAGAATATCTCATTTTTATAATGTAATACAATGGCCGGAGAGTTGATGGACACGACGTCAGTTTTAATAGTTAGAATATCTCATCATTTTTTATAATGTTATACAATGGCCCGAGAGTTGATGGTGACACAGACGTTATTAGTAGCAGAATTTTTTTTTGTTAAACAAAAATGTTTTTTACAATGGCATGAGAGTTGATGGAAACGCCCGTATTCTGGTAGGAAGCTCTCAATATTTTATAATGTAATACAATTAGCCTCGAGAGTTGATGAACACGGAGTTATTCTGGTTTAGAATATCATTTTATATAATGTTATACAATGGTCCTGAGAGTTGATGGACACGACGTATTGTAGATAGAGATCTCATTTTATTTAATGTTATACAATCGGCCTGAGAGTTGATGGACATAAGGAGTTATTGTGGTAGAATATCTATTTTTATGATCTAATAATAGCCCTAATGTTGATTCTCAGTATTTAGTAGAAGGATCACTTTTTTGATGTGATACAATGGAGTTGATTGACAAGACGTAGAAGATTGATTTTTATTAATTTATACATTACCCGAGATTGATAAACACGAATCGGTTGTATTAATATCTCCGTTTTAGTAATGTTATACAATGGCCATCAGAGTTGATGGACACGACGACGATTGTAGTAGAATATCTCATTTTTATTAATGTATATACAATTGCAGTGAGAGAGTTGATGGACACGTACGTGTTGTAGTTAGAATATTATCATCTTTTATAATGTTATACAATGGCCGAGAGTTGATGGACACGACCGTCTTTGTAGTAGAATAATCTCATTTTATTATGTTATACAATTGCCTGAGAGTCTGATGGACACGACGTAATGTGGGTTATAAAATTAATATATCTTTTTATAATGTTATACAATGAGCCTGAGAGTTGATGGACACGATGTATTGTAGTAAGAATATCTCATTTTTATAATGTTATTACAATTGGCGCTGGAGAGTTGATGGACACGACGTATTGTAGTAGTAGAATATATTCAATGTTTTAGCTAATGTTATTACTGATGGCCTGACGCAGTTTGATTGAACAACATCGACATAAGGTATTGTCGTAAAATAGATCATTTTGTATAATGTTATATGAATGGCCCGAGAGTTGATGGGGCACAAGACCATCTGTATTGTAGTGTAGAATATCTCATTTTTTATAATTGTTATACAATGAGCCTGAGAGTTATATGGACATCGACGTATGTGTAGTAGTGTATATATCATTTTTATAATGGTTTATACAATGGCCTGAAGAGTTGAGTTTGTGGACACGACGTATTCTGGTAGAAATGTATCATGTTTTATTAATGTTTATACAATGACCTGAGAGTTGATGATTCACGGACAGGCTATTCTGGTAAAATATGAATATCTCATTATTAAGGATATACATTGTGCCTGAGAGTTACAAGACGTATAGTAGCTCATTTTTTATAATGAGAGAGTTGATGGTCCACACGTTATTGTAGTAGTATGTACAATGGCCTGAGAGTTCAGGGGAACACTGGCGTATTTTTATATTTTTATAATATTATACCAATGGGCCTGAGAGAGTTGATGGACAACCGACGTATTTGTAGTAGAATATCTCATTTTTATATTGTTATTCAATGGTCCCGAGAGAGAGTTGATGGTACACGATGTATTGTTGTAGAATATCTGATCATTTTTATAATGTTATACAATGGCCCTGAGAGTTGATGGACACAGCGCGTATTGTAGCGTAGAATATCTCCATTTTTTAGTAAATGTTATACATATGGCTCTGAGAGTTGATGGACACGAACGCTATTGCTAGTTGAATATCTCATTTTTTTTATCTATGTTATACAATGGCCTTGAGTAGTGTGATGGGACACGGACGTTATTGTAGTGAGAATATTCTCAGTTTTTTATAATGTTATACAATGAGCCAGGAGGAGTTGTTATGGACACGACGTATTGTACGTAGAAGAATTTATTTTAGTAATGTTATATGCAATGGCCTGAGAGTTGGATGGACAGAAGTGATTGTATTGTAGTAGAATGTAATCTCATTTATATAATGTTGAATACAATGGCCTGTGAGAGTTGATGTACACGACGTATTGATTATTCTGCGTTAGAATACTTCAATTAAGCATATTGTGTTATACAATATGTCCCTGACGGAGCTGATAGACACCACGAAGGTTGTGGTTGTAGCAATATCTCATTGTTTAATGTTGTTCAATCTGCCTGAGAATTGATGGACACGGACGTATTGTTCAGCTAGGAAGATATCACTTTTAGGGATAATGTTATACAATGGCCTGAGAGTTGATGGACACGACGTTATTCGTAGTAGAGATATCTCATTTTTTATAATGTTATGTACAATGGCCTGAGACGGTGATGAACTACGACCGTATTCTGGGTAGAATATCTATTATTTTCTATAATGTTATTACAATGAGCCTGAGAGTTGATGGACACGACGCAGTTTTGTAATAGTAGGATCTCATTTATATAATGTTATACATTGGCTGGAGAGTTGATGGACACGACGTATGGTAGCAGAATATAGCGTTTAATAATGTTTTACAATGTCCTGTGGGTTGATGGATACGGACGCGTTTTTATTGTTACAGAACATCTCATTTTTTATAAGTTTATACAATGGCCGAGAGTTGATGGATCACTACGACAGTATTGTAAGTAGAATATCTCATTTTATATAATATTATAAATGGGCCGGAGAGTTGATGGGACACGACGCTATTGTAGTAGAATATCTCATTTTTTTGTTATACAATGTTAGTTAAATGGCGGTCTATTGTAGAAGTGTTGATGGACATGGACGTATTCTAGGTAGTATATCTCATTTTTTTAATGTATTTAACAATGGCTCTGAGAGTTGATGGACACGACGTAATTGTGGTGGAATATCTCATTTTTATAATGTTATACAAGAAAAACCTGAGAGTTGTTGATTCTGGAACAGGACGGTTATTATTAAGGTAGTACTAATGGCCTGAGAGTTTTTATACGTATGTTATATAGATGGCTGATTTTTTATAATGGAGAGTTGAGACACGACGTTTTCGGTAGAAATATCTAATTTTATAATGTTATACAATCGCCCGAGGAGTTGATGGACACCGACGTATTGTAGTAGTAACATATCATTTTATAATGCTATACAAAGGCCTGAGAGTTGATGGACATGGACGTATTGTAGTAGAATATATCATTTTATAATGTTAGTTGAAAGGCCCGAGAGTTTTGTATGGAGTGGGTCGAGTTAGTTGGTACAATATCTATATTTTTATAATGTTATACAATGTACTGAGAGTTGATGGACACGACGTTGGTAAGGTAGAGAATATCTCATTTTTATAATGTTAATACAATGGCCTCGAGCAGTTGATTTGACCACGACGTATTCCCATGTAGTAGATTATAATTTTTTTATAATGTTATACAATGGGCTGGAGAGTTGATGGACACGACGTACTGGTAGTGAGGAATATATCAATTTTTATAATGTTTTACAATGAACTGAGAGTTGATGAAACCCGACGTATTGTGGTAGAATTATAATCATTTTTTATAATGTTGTACAATGTCTTGAGAGTTGATGGACACGAGTAGTTGTATTGATAGTAGAATATCTTCATTTTTTTAATAATGTTATTACAATGGCATCTGACAGTTGATGGACGCGACGCGTACGTTTTCTGGTAGAATATCTTATTTTTGTAATGTGATACAATGTCCTGAGTGTTGTATGGACACGACACGTATCTCTGTTATAATCGAATATCTCATTTTTATAATGTTATACAATGGTCCTTGAGAGTTGATGGACACGACGTATTGTAAGTAGAAATTTATCATTTTTTTATAATGGTTATACAATGGCCGGAAGAGTTTAATGGGACATGACGTATTGTAGTAGAATTTCTCCATTTGTATAATGTTATACAATGGCCTGAGAGTTGATGGACACGACGTATTCTAGTAGTAGTAGGATATCTCATTTGTCGTATAATGTTATTACAATGTGCCTGAGAGTTGATGGGACTACGAACGTATTCTGGTAGAATATCTCATATTTTATAATGTTATACAATGTCCCTGAGAGTTGATGGACACGACGTATTTCTAGTAGAATATCTCATTTTTATAATGTTGTTCCAATGGCCTGAGAGTCGTGATGGACACGACGTATTGTAGTAGAATATTCATTTTATAATGTTATACAATATAGCCTGTGAATTGATGGACACGACGTATTTCTGGATAGAATATCGCATGTTTTGTATGTTATTGGTTAAAGTGGCCTGAGAGTTGATGGACAAGACGTATTGGTGAGTAGGAATATCTGTTTTTTTATAATGTTTATACAATGGCCTGAGAGTTGATGGACACGGACGTTTATTGTTAGGGTAGAATATCTCTTTTATATAATGTTATACATATGGCTCCCTGAGAGTTGATGGACACGACGTTATTGTAGTTAGAATATCTTCTCAGATTTATTAATGTTATACATGGTGCGAGGGTTGATGGACACCGACGTATTGTAGTAGAATATCTCATTTTTATAATGTTGTTAACAATGGTCTGAGATTTTGATTGAACACTGACGGTAGAGGTAAGTAGAATATCTCATTTGTTGATAATGTTATACAATGGCCTCGAGACGTTGATGGACACGAACGTATTGTGAGTTAGATATATCTCATTTTTATGAAATGTGATATACAATGGCCTCTCCAGAGAGTTGATGGACACGACGTAATTATAGTAGAGATATCTCATTTTTATAATGTTATGCCAAGTGGCCCGAGTGTTGCTGGACCACGTCGTATTGTAGTAGAATATCTCCTTATATATAATGTTATTGCTTGATGGCTTGAGACTTGGATGGACAAGAAGTATATTCTGGGAGTATAATATCTAATTTTTATAATGTTATACCAATGGCTTTGAGAGTCTGATGGAGCACAACGTATTGTGTAGTAGAATGATCATGTTTTTATAATGTTTATACAATGGCCTGAGATGGTTGTCATGGACACACACGTTTGTAGTAGAATATATCATTTTTTTAATAATGTCTATACAAAGGAATGAGAGTGATAGGACACGACGTATTCTTGTAGGAATTTCTCATTTTTGTTAATGATATACAATTGGCGACTGGGAGTTGATGACATCACGACGTATTGTAGTAGAATATCTCATTTTTATAATGTAATTTACAATGCCATTGAGAGTTGATGAACACACGACGTATTCGTGAGTAGAATACTCTCATTTTAATTAAATGTTATACAATGGCCCGAGAGTTGATGGACGCACGACGTATTGTGTAGTAGAAAGATATCATTTTATTAATGTTAATACTAATGGGCTGAGAGTTGATGGACACGACGTATTATTAGTAGTATATCTCATTGTTTATCAATGTTATACAATGCTGCCTGAGAGTTGTTGAACAAGAACGCATTGTTCGGTATGAATATCATTTTTTATAATGTTTATACAAATGTCCTGAGAGTTGATGGACACGACGTATTTGGTAGAATATCATGTTTATAATGTTATACAATGGTCGGGAGAGTACATGGACACGAGTTTTGTAGTAGAATATCTCCATTTTTATAGTGTTATACAATGGCCCGAGAGTGTTGATGGACAGGAATGTATTCTGGTTTTAGAATATCTATTTTATATTCATGTTATACAATTGGCCTGAGAGTTGATGGACAAGACGGTATTGTAGTAGAAGATCTCATTTTATTAATGTTATACAATGGCCTGGAGAGTTGATGGACACGAACGTATTGTAGCAGAATATCTCATTTTGTATAATGTTATACAATGGCCTGAGAGTTGATGGATACGACGTTTTGTTGTAGTAATTAATCTTCATTTTTATAATGTTATACAATGGTCGATGTGTGTTTGTAGACACGATCGTATTGTAGTAGAATATCTCATTTTTCATAATGTACATACAATGGCCGTGAGAGTTGATGGACACGACGTATTGTAGTAGAATATCTCATTTTTATTATGTTATTCAACAATGGCCTGAGGAGTTGATGGTCCACGGACGTCTTGATGTAGTAGAATATATCTATTTTATAACATGTTATGCAATGGCTATCGAGAGTTGATGAGACACGACTTATTGTAAGGTATTATATTCTCATTTTTATTAATAATGTTATTCAATTATACCATGAGAGTTGAGATGAAACGACGTATTTTGTTGAATAACTCGTTTATATAATGTTATACAATGGCCTGGAGAGTTGATGGACGACACGACGTATTGTAGTAGAGAACTATTCTCATTTTTCTATAATGTTATACAATTGGCCGCGAGAGTTGATGGACATGACGTATTTTTAGTAGAAATCATTCTGTTTATATAATGTTATACAATGGTATGACGGAGTTGATGGACACAATTTACTTGTTAGTAGAAATATGCTCGTTTATATCAATGTTAGTACAATGGCCTGAGAGTTTGAATGGACACTGCGATATTGTTGTAGAATATCTCATTTTTATAATGTTTATACAATGGGCTACTGAAAGTTGATGCGTACATTCGACGTATTTGTAAGTAGAATATCTCATTTTTACTAATGGTTATACAATGGCCCGAGAGTTGATGGACACGACGTAGCGTCGATTATAGAAGATTATCTCATTTTTATAATGTTATACAATGGCCCGAGATGTGTTGGATGGAACGACGTTATTGTAGTAGAATATCTCTCATTTTTATAATGCTATACAATGGCCTGAGAGTTGGATGGACACGACGTTAATTGTTGTACAATATAACATTTTTATAAGGTTATACCATGGGTTCTGATGAATTGATGAACGCGGATCGTTATTGTAGTAGAAATATCATTTTATATAATGTTAAAAAATGGCCTGAGAGTTGATGGGACACGACGTATTGTAGTAGAATATCTCATTTTTATAATGTTATACAAATGGCGCCCGTAGAGTTGATGGACAAACGACGTATTTCTGTAGTACGAATTATCTCATTGATATAATGTTATGCAATGGCCCCCTGAGAGTTGATCGGACATGGAACTATTATATTAGAATATCTCATTTTTTATAATGTTATACAATGGCCTGAGAGCGTTGATTGAACACGACGAATGGTATTCTGTAGTAAGATGATACTCAATTTTTATAATGTTGATACAATGGCCTGAGAGTTGATGGACACGACGTATTGCTAGTAGATTTATCATCATTTTAATATAATGTTTTTACAATGGCGCCTGGAGAGTTGTTGGACACGACACGTAGGGTTGTAGTAGAATATCTCGTTTTTATAATGTTGCAAGGAAACACAATGGTCTTGTGGGTGAGAGGTTGATGGACACGAAGTGTTGTAGTAGAATATCTCATTTTTATATTATGTTATAGCAATGGGCCTAAGGAGTTGATGCAGTGACACGACGTATTGGAGTAGAAGACTTATCATTTTTATAACTTTATACAATAGCCTGAGAAGGGTTGATGGACACGCGACGTTATTGTCGTAGAGTATATAGAATTTTTATAATGTTTATACAATATGCCTGAGTAGATGATGGACTCGACGTATTGTGGTAGAATATTCATTTTTATTATGTTATACAAAGGTCGGTTGAGGACGTTAAGGCTGGACACGACGTATTTATACTGGTAGAATATATCATTTTTATAATGTTATACAATGGCCTGAGAGTTGATGGACAAGACGTATTGTGAGTAGAATATCTCATTTTTATGTAATGTTATACCAATGGCCTGGAGAGTTGATGGGACGACGATTGTGGTATTGTTTATTATGGTTACAATGGACCTAGAAGTGATGGGACACAATTGAATTTGTTAGGAATATCTCCTTTTTTTAATGTTATACAATGGCCTGAGAGTTGATGGACACGAACCCGTATTGTAGATAGAATATCTCACTGATTTTTATTAATGTGTATAAACAATGGCCTGCAGAGTGATGACCACGACAGGTATTGTAAGAGTAGAATTATCTTTTTCAATTTTTTATAGGTAATGTTATACTATGGCCTGGAGGAGTTGACTGGATCACGTCACGTGTATTGTAGTAGTAGAATATCATCATTTTTATAATGTTGTACAATGGTCCTGAGAGTTGATGGACATCGAGTATATTGTAGTAGTAATATATCATTTTTTATAATGTTTTATACAATGGCAGCAGAGAGTTGTGGACACGACGTATTGATGTAGTAGAATATCTCATTTTAGGTATAATGTTATTATGAGGACAATGGCCTGGAGAGTTGATGGAACACTGACGTTTATTTATAGGATAGAATATATCATTTGTACGAATGTAGATACAATATGGCAATACTGAGAGTTGATGTACAAGACATTCTGGTAGATGTATTTACCAAATGGTTGTGTGTGGATAGGACAATCGAAATATAGTTGCATTCATTTTTATAATGTCTTATACAATGGCCTGAGAGTTGATGGGACATCCGATCGTATTGTAGTAGAGATATCTACATTTTTATAATGTTATACAAGTGGATACGAGTGTAGAGTTGATGGACACGACGCTATTGTAGTAGAATATCTATATTTTATATAAATGTTATAACTCAAATGAGCCTGAGAGTTGATGGACACGACGTGATTTGTAGTTAGAATTTATTATTTACGTAATGTTTTTACAATGGCATGAGAGTTGAAGGACACGGACCCGGTATTTGTAGTAGAATTTCTCAATTTTTATAATGTTATACAATGGCCCGAGAGTTGATGGACACATTACGTATTGTAGTTAGAATATCTATTTTTATAATGATTATACAATGGTCTATGAGAGTTGATGGGACACGAACGTATTTGTAGTAGAATTCTCTTTTTTATAATGTTATACAATGGCCTGAGAGTTGATGGGACACCGACGTATTGTGGTAGAATATCTCAATTTTTATAATGTTATACAATGGCACGGAGAGTTGGATGGAACGACGCCGTATTGTAGTAGAATATCTCATTTTTATGATGTTATACAATGGCATGAGAGTTGTGATGGACACGACGTATTGTAGTAGAAATTTCATTTTTATAATGTTGTTACAATGGCCTGAGAGTTGATGGGATACGATGTATTGTAGTAGAATATCTCATTTTTATAAATTGTTATACAATGGCACTGAGTGGAGTTGATGGGTCACGACAGTTTTCTGGGTAGAATCCCCATTTCTTCATTTTTTGTGTCTAATGTTATACAATGTCCCTGAGAGTTGATGGACACGACGTATTGTAGTAGAATATCTCATTGGTTATAATGTTATACAATGGCATTGGGAGTTGATGGAACGACGACGTATTGATATGTAGATATATGCTCATTTTATTAATGTTATACAATGGCCTGAGACATAGTTGATAGACACGACGTATTCTGGTAGAATATCTCTTTTTTATAATGTTATACAATCGGCCTGAGAGTTGATGGACAAGACGTTTTGTTCTGGTAGAATATCATTTTTTATAATGTTATACAATGGCCTGAGAGTTGATGGACACGACGTATTGTATTAGTTTAGTTCTCATTTATTAAAATGTTATACAATGGCCTGACAGTTGATGGACACAGTGTCGTTATTGTAGTAGATATATCTCATTTTTATAATGCTATACTAATGGCTCTGAGGGTTGATGGACACGACGTATTCTGGTTATAAGTATATTCTTTTTTATAATGTTATACAATGGCCTGAGAGTTGTGAGACACGACGTATTGTAGTAGAAATATCCTCAATTTTTATAATGTTATACCATGGCCGGGAGAGTTGATGGACTCCGACGTATTGGTAGTAGAAATATCTCATTTTTATATGATTATACAATGGCGCGAGAGTTTGATCGAACACGAACGTTGCCTATTTAGTAGAATATATCATTTTTATAATGTTATACAATGGCCACTGAGAGTTTGATGGACACGAGAGTATTGTAGTAAGGAATATCTCAGTTTTTTATAATGTTATACAATGGCCTGAGAGTTGATGGACACGACGTATTGCTTAGTGGTAGAATATCTCATTTTTATAATGTTATACAATGGCCCGAGAGTTGAGTTGGATGTGTGCATGTAACACGACGTATTGTAGTTAGAATATATCATTTTTTATAAGGTTATACAAATGGCCTGAGAGTTGATGAACACGACAATTTATTCTAGTAGAATATCTCATTTATATAATGTTATACAATGGCCTGTGAGAGTGATGGACATGGACGTATTGTAGGTAGAAATTTATCATTTTTATAATGTTATACAATGGCCTGAATGTTGATGGACACGACGTATTGTAAGGTAGAATATTCTATTTTTTATAATGTATTATACAATGGGCCTGAGAGTTGATGGACACGACGTATTGTGGTAGAATATTTCATTATTATAATGTGTATACAATGGGCCTGAGAGTTGATGGACACGACATTGTCTTGTAGTTAGAATATCTCATTTTTTTATAATGTTATACAATGGCCTGAGAGAGTTGATGGACAACGACGTATTTGGTAGTAGAACATTTTATAATAAATAATGTTATACAATGGCCTGATGGAGTTGATGGACACGACGTATTGTAGTAGAATATCTCATTTTTACTTAATGTTTATACAATGGCCCGAGAGTTGTTGGACACGACGTATTGTAGTACCAATATCTCATTTTTATAATGCAATTATACAATGGCCTACATTGGCGGAGAGTTGATGGACACGACGTATTGTAGTAGAATATCTCATTTTTATAATGTTGTACATTGGTCTGAGATTTGATGAAAACAGCGTTATTGTAGTAGACAGATAATAATCATTTTTATAATGTTATACAATGGCCTGAGAGTTGATGGACACGACGTATTGTAGTAGAATATCTCATTTTTATAATGTTATACAATGGCACTGAGAGTTGATGGACACGACGCGTAATTGGTATGTAGAATATCTCATTTTTTAAATGTTATGGCAATGGAATGGCACTGAGAGTTGTAATGGACATGACGTATTATTCTTAGTAGGATATCTCATTTTTTATAATGTTAAATCAATGGCCTGAGGAGTTGATGGACAAGACGTATTGTAGTAGAATATCTCATTTATATAATGTTAGACAATGGGCCGGAGAGTTGATGGACACGCAACGTATTGAGTAGAAAGTGAATATCTCATTTTTATAATGTTGTACAATGGCATGAGAGTTGATGGAACACGACGTATTGTTTAGTAGAATATCTTATTTTGTATATTGTTTATACAATGGCCTGAGAGTGATGATGGACACGACGTATTGTAAGTAGAATATCATCAATTTTATAATGTTATACAATGGCCTGAGTGAGTTGATGGGACCACCACGTATTGTAGTAAGAATATCTCATTTTTATAATGTTATACAATGGCCTGAGAGTTGATGCCACACCGAACGTATTGTAGTAGTAGAATATTTCATTTTTATAATGTTATTACAATGTGGCCTGGAGAGTTGATGGACACACGCGACACGTAATTGTAAGTAGAATATCTCATTTTTATAATGTTATACAATGGCCCGAGAGTTTGAATGGACACGACGTATTGTAGTAGAATATCTCATTTTTATAATGTTATACAATGGCCCTGAGAGTTGAATGGAACACGACGACAGAGTACTTGTAGTAGAATTTACTTATTTTTATAATGTTATACAATAGCCTGAGAGTTGATGGGACACGACGTGAATTGTAGTAGAAGATCTCATTTTTATAATTTTATTACAAAGTAGTCTGAGAGTTGATGGAAAAACGTCGTTAATTCTGGTAGTATGTGTCTTTTTCGAAAAAGAATGTTATTACAATGTCCTGAGAGTTGATGGACACGACGTATTCTGGTAGTATATCTCATTTTTATAATGTTGTACAAATGGCCCTGGACAGTTGATGGAACACGACGTTTTCTGGTAGAATTTTCTCATATTTTTATTAATGCTAAACACATTGGCCCTGAGAGTGAATGGACACTACGACGTATTTGTAAGTATATTATATCATTTATATGATGTGTATCACATTGGCTCTGAGAGTTGATGGACACACAGCTCCCATTGTTGTCTCATCAAGGTTGAGGGCAGACTGTACCTTAAACACAGCTCCCATTGTTGTCTCATCAAGGTTGAGGGCAGACTGTACCTTAAACACAGCTCCCATTGTTGTCTCATCGAGGTGAAGGGCAGACTGTACCTTAAACACAGCTCCCATTGTTGTCTCATCATCAAGGTTGAGGGCAGACTGTACCTTAAACACAGCTCCCATTGTTGTCTCATCAAGGTTGAGGGCAGACCAGATTAAAGGCGTAACGGTACCCCAGCCTTATCTAATATGTAAACACAGCTCCCATTGTTGTCTCATCAAGGTTGAGGGCAGACTGTACCTTAAACACAGCTCCCATTGTTGTCTCATCAAGGTTGAGGGCAGACCAGATTAAAGGCGTAACGGTACCCCAGCCTTATCTAATATGTCAACAAAATAGTCTGTGGACTGGTCCCTAATCGATGATGAGGCTTCAACCTGTCTCAGGAACAGCAGTTGATCTGGAGAGTGCTGACGAGAGTTAATGATCTCCCTCAAGGCCTCATATGTATAGTAGCGAGATTTCCTGGTCACCCCTTCTACTGGCGGCAGATCTGTTCCAGGTAGGCCCAACATATTATACTTGTCAAGAAGATCTCCCCGACTGCGTGGTACTACGACTTCGTCAGTCACGCCTCTCTCGAGTGTCATGGCTGCAAACTCCCAGGCCCTCAGCTTCTGGTCCGCTGTGAACGATTTCCAGCCAAGAGGCGGCCATCTAATGGAAGATATCACTGTCTGTTTCTCAGTCCAAGCTCTTCTCGATGGAGCAACTAATGGCATGCATCCCGTTCTTAACATGTGCTGCGCTCTCATTCCATCAGTTTGGTTGGTGACGACCCTTCCTTCGTTGGCTACTCCCTTGCATCTACTTGGGTTGTCAGCTGTTGGTACACTACTGTCGCTAATGTTGGCTGGTGGAGCGCTTGGTGTTGGAATACGACGGAGGTCGAGGACTGTCTCCTGGCTGCCACCATCCTCGGACCTGCTGACTGGACGACTTAAATCAAGTACAGCAGTACTGGACAAGTCTTGGGGCTCGGAAGATAGCTTGGTTTCCGTCTTCTGCAAAACTACTGGTGTAATTGCTGCTGTCTCTGGGGCTTCCACTGCCTCTTCTGGCCTAACAACGGGTCTTGTCTCAGATGAATCACCATCCACACTGCGGTCCATAACTTCCTCATGGGAGTCATCTGGGAGATTGGCTTCCTGCGTAGATGGACAAGCGACCTCGCACACGTCTCCTGGAGTTTGGCTTCGGTTCTCATTGAGTTGTTCCCCGGCGGCCTCTGCAGTGAGCACTCCGTCTTTATCTCCACTTGATTCAACCCTTGGTTCCACCCTTGGTTCCACTCTCCTTCTCTTTGCTGGGGACGGACTGCCATGACGACGGCGAGCGACCGGAATTGATATCTCACCCTGCATGAGAGTCTTGATGGCCTTGGGGGCAATACCCAGCACCGCCGATAGTTTAAGCCGGAGACCTGTTTGACTTCCTTTCAGTACCCGCCGGACTGGTGTACTGGACAGCGTTGAAGGAACTGTCGTTGATATCCTCCGGGCGAGGCTGGCCATGGTCGTGCTGTTCTGTAGAGCCTTCTCTTCCAGCTCAATGGACCAGAAGGTCCTCTGGTCCCGGGAATACATCTCTACCTTGGCGTGGCGGCTTGTTAAGGATATATGCCCGATGATAACATCCGGTGCACCTATCTGGGGGTTGGAAGGTGAATATCCCCTGGTGTCTTCGTCGTAGTCTGGCACAAACTGGCTCTCGGTCGATGGCGACCTCTGGATTCGGCGGGACGTGTCCCAACCTGACCGGAATGATGTCTGCGTCTTGTCTGTCTTCCGGCATTTCCGAAGCCAATCTAGAACAGCTTCCCTAGCCTGCAACGCCTCAGGAGATTCCCACCTAGTAGGGGTGACTACTCTTCTGTAGTCCTCCGGGTGGACGGACAACCAGAACCCGTTGGCCTCTGTCAGGAAAGCATCTAATGTGGCTTTCAAAAACGTCTTATGCTTCTTCTGACAATGGGGCTGTAAATCTGCTACTCTCCGGAATGTTTTCTCCTCGTCATAGCACCAGGGGCATACTACTCGTAGTACAGAGTGTGGTGACGACATCAAGTGAGTCTTTAGATCTCGGTTTGAAGGAAATGATGTGTGTGATGAGCACAACCAGCAGGTGAACACCTTCGTAACAGTTGAAGTCATCTGTGAATGAGATACAATTGATCTTTAAGTTAATTTCATCAATCTAACCTAACGCATCCCTAAGGTGGTACATCTTCGGGTAAGCTACTCAACGAGATTCTTCGGTTACACGGATTTGATACATCTACACGGCGTGGACGAAGAGGAAGGCTGGTTAATACAATCATACAGTATATCAGCTACATATTTACAACAAAATAAAACGCGTGGCAATTCTTTACTCCCCTCTAGCTTCAAGCTTTACATGACTAACTGCTCGGCTATCCAACGCCATTATGGACCTGCCGAGCCGGATGAGACCCGACTGGGTGATCAAGCCAGTCGCACATCCATCGAGAGCTCTCTTTTCCTCTAGCGTGTGCGCGGCACCTAGGCATACAGTCAATACTTCCGAGCTAGAATAGAATTCCACCTCATGCGTTCAATACGGCAAGCCCAGTCCGTAACTGTCCTCCGACAACAAATAAATACTGCAACTGCGTCACTCCGTTGCTCTAACCTCCCTCACTAATTTCTTAACCCACACCGGCAATGATCGTCCTTTATATGGAAGCAGGCGGTCAACATGGTACAAGTTTGGTTGCTTCTTCGCTGACCTCTGGACCTTATATGTCGTATCATCAATCCTTTCCAGGATTACACAAGGACCCTTCCATGCACATGTCAGCTTCTTACAAACACCTGTCTTCTGTAATGGCTCATACAACCAAGCAACTTGACCAACATCCAACCCATGTCTCCTACTGGCTCGTACATCATATTGTCTCTTCTGATATTCACTGCTCCGTTTCAATGCTTTACGGGCCATCTCGTGAGTCTTGCTAAGAGTTTTCTGTAAGTTAAGAACATATTCGTTTTCATCATCTTCATTATCTGTCTGAATTTCAGGTTGGGCGACAACAGCTTGCAGAGGCATCACAATCTCTCGACCAAAGACCATCATGTTTGGAGTCCTGTGGGTACTGCTGTGAACTGACGACCAATAGGCCATCATGACCTGTGGCAACAACTCATCCCATGTGGACTGTTTCCTCTCACAGTACATTGTAAACATAGCTGTCAGTGTTCGATTAAAGCGTTCAACATTGCCGTTACTCTGTGGTCTCATACTTGTTGTTCTTGTTTTGTCTATTTTCAGGAGCTTACACATCTGCTGGAAAGTCTCGGACTCGAAATTCCTACCCTGGTCTGAGTGTATCTGGAGTGGAGTTCCAAACCTACAAATGAATTCATCTACAAGCACCCTACACACCGTTATAGCTTCCTGGTTTGGCAGAGGATACGCCTCTGTCCACTTTGTGAAACAATCACAAACTACTAGAATATATCTGTTATTCTTGTTTGTCAAAGGCAACGGACCCAGGATATCAATTTCAATTCTCTCCATAGGTCCACCGGTAATAAATTGCCTCATAGGAGCAGGTTTGTTGTTTCTTCCTGTCTTACGTGCAAAACATCCGCAGGTCCTGCAATATTCTTCAACAGTTGCTTTCATATTTGGCCAATAGAATGCGGTTTTTATTCTCTCCAGAGTTTTCTCAACTCCCAAATGACCAGCTGTTGGAACATCATGATAAAATTTCAGAACTTCCAGTTTCTTCTCTTCAGGAACTACAAGTTGAAGGCAAGATCCCCCATTGTCATTCAGCCACTTCCTGTATAGCATGCCAGATCTAATCTCAAGTCGTTCCCACTGGCGCCACAAACATTTCACGTCGCTTGTCATCCCAGAAATGCTGCTCCATTCAGGTCTGACTTCATCAGCTTCCTTATGAACCAATATCGTGGATATCTTCGGATCCTGAAGTTGGAGATGGTGAATAACTTCTGGCTCCCAACCTGGCAGCAGAGCTTGATTGCGAATAGTCTCCTGAATTTGTTTGCTTTTGTGACCCCTGGTAACAGCTTTGACATAGTTACATTCCTCTACATCACCACACTCCTCGGCGCCATGTTCATCATCCAAGCTTTGCTGACGTCTACAGGTGTTACATGGGCGCCTAGAAAGAGCATCGGCATTGGAGTGTTTAAGTCCAGGACGGTGTACCACTGACAAATTGTATGTAGTAAGTTCTTGTAACCATCGAGCTACATGGCCGGTAGGGTTCTTCAGATTCCTCATCCATGTTACAGCTGCATTGTCCGTCCGCAGGAGTATTTCCTGGCCATACAAGTAGCAATGATAATTCTTCAGGGCACAAACCACAGCCAACAGCTCCTTTCTAGTGATACAATACCGCTGTTCATGATTGTTCATAGATTTACTGAAGTAGGAAATTACCTTCTCTGTGCCATCCTGAAGCTGAGACAGAACTGCTCCAACTGCATGATCACTAGCATCAGTGTCGAGGATGAATCCTACACCGGGGATAGGATATGATAAAATTGGTGGAGAAACCAAGGCTGCCTTTAGCTGTTGAAAAGCTTATGCATGATCATCGTTCCAGTGATACTTTTGGTTCTTTTGACTTATCTTATGCAACGGACGGGCAATGTTAGCAAAACCTTTAACAAAGCGACGATAATAGCTGCATAGTCCTAAGAAGCTTCGTACTTCTTTTGTGCTAGTGGGTCTGGGCCAGTTCTGAACTGCATCAACCTTTGCTGGATCTGTGTGTATTCCTTCCTCAGAGACAACGTGGCCTAGGACTTGGATGTGTTTTTGGAAGAAATGACATTTGGATGGTTTTAGCTTTAAATTGGCATTGAGTAGTCTCACAAAGACAAACTCAAGTCTTGATAGGGTCTGTGCAAAACTGACAGCTGGTACAATAATATCATCCATATACAGCAAGCGAATTTCCCACTGGAGTCCACGCAATACATCCTCCATGAGTCTTTCGAATGTGGATGGTGAGTTTGCCAGACCAAAAGGCATAACTTTAAATTGGTACAATCCTTGACTGGTGGAAAAGGCTGTTTTCTCTTTATCCTCTTCATTCATGCCTATCTGCCAAAATCCCGAATTAAGATCCATGCAACTGAACCACTTTGCTCCGGATAAAGAATCTAGACATTCGTCAATCCGAGGCAAAGGGTATGCGTCTTTTACTGTGACATCATTCAGTTTCCGATAATCCACACAAAACCGAGTACTACCATCCTTCTTTGAAACTAGAACGATAGGCGAGGACCAGGCGCTACTTGAGGGTTCTACAACACCACGTTCTATCATCTTTTCCAACTCTGCTTTTTCGATGTCCCGCTTACCAAAGGGTAGTCTGCGTGTTGGTTGGCGTATGGGATGGGCAGTTCCAGTATTGATTCTATGTTGAACTCTATCTGTACGGCCAAGATCACTAGATGGCTGTGAGAAAACATTCTCATATTTCGTCAGCAATAACGCCAATTGTCTTCTCTCATCAGCTGAGATGTGAACAGAGCTTCTCTCCAGCAAATCTGTTAAATGCGATGGAACCTCTTGGTCACTGGAATGGTTGTCGTTATACTCTGCGGATGTCACAGCCTGGACAATGTCTGGGGCAGCTTCCTCATAGTAGGACTCGCAGGTTCCCAACCGCATATTTGGATACAAGGTCTACGGGTACCACTCCCAAAGTTAACAATAGTTACAGACTTTTCTTCCATACGAGTATTGACAATGCCTGGAAGCAAGAGTACATCTTGATCAGCAAAAGTATCCGTCGTCATCTCAATAAGTCCAGCATCAGCTAAATGAGTTGAACCCGATATAGAAATAGGTACACCAACACGTGAAAAAGGTGTGAACTACGGTAGTCTCAGTTTGCAGAAACTTTACATACCATCTTTGTTTCTCCGCCAAGCCCAACAAGGAATGACGCCGTGTGTTTGTACTAAGTGCCAATTTCCTATAATCTATCCTGGTTATAATATTTGTGTTTCAGAAAAAAATCTTGTCCCAGTATGGCATCCCCATTGATGTCACAAACAGTAACGGGTGTGTGATATAAGGTATCGCCAATTAGGATATCAAGTTCCGTACGGCGCTTGAACTATTACTTCATTACCATTTACATCTAACAACCTTCGTGAATTTGAGGTAAGATGGTAGTCACTGCTTAAAGAATGGAAAACAGATGTCGGGATTAAAGTAGCTGTTGAGCCGGTGTCAATCAAAAAGTTTACAGGAATTCCACAAAGATTTCCTTGTATGTATAGGCCATTGTCCCATTTCTTGTATGGTTCTCCAACATTTCCTAGCCACATCACACTTTCGTTTCCGCTGGGCCTTTCTTCCGTCATACCTAGGCCCTCTGAGCTGACGGATTGGAGTTTCCCTGAATCTGTTGATTATTACTTGGATTCTTCTTATCAGGACAATCCCTCATGAAATGATTTGGAGATTGACAGATATAACAAGTCCGGTTCCCGTTCGGTTGTCCGGTGCCACGGTATGACTTCTTATTGCCACTCTCAAGTCTCGCAAGTCGTTCCTCCAGCCTTTTAAGCATACTTTTCTATTCCTCCAGAGTTGCTTGATCTGTCAACTGGCATATTGTCTTGGGAGTGTTGGGTTTGCTCACTGACTGCTCTAACTGTTGACCTCTTCTTGTCATCTTCTCCAAGAATTCCTTCGTATCTCTCCACCACCTCTACAGCTTGTTCTACAGTTTTACAATCTTTATCAATACACCGACATTTCATCTCTAAAGTAATGCTTTTATAAAGTTGATTCAAAGCTAACGCTTCCTGTGCAGTTGCACTGAGATTTACATAGGCTCGCTGTGACATCTGTCGAAGGTCATCCCCAAGGGCAGCAATAGTTTCAGTTGGTTGGCGTTTACGAGCTTCAAACCTTGACAGCCACCTATTCTGTTGTCTAGAACTCCCAAATCGTAACTCCAGCTTATCAATAAGACTCTGGTATGTCTTCCGGTCGGCCGAAGGCAAACGGATCCAATGATAATACACAATAGTCACAAATATATATACAGTTGAAGTCGTAGGGGAAAGTCAAGTCACCATGATGAATTAGTCAATTAATTGCTATGTATCCGTAATAAACTAATAAACTCCAGTAAGTAGTGGTAAAATCCAAATATAAGAATCTCTGACTCTATACTCCTAACTGAACTCTCCAACTCACTCATTAACTAACTGATGTATCTCCTTTTTATAAGAATCATATCCCTACTCTAAATTCTAGTGACAGGTGGCAATTGCCTTTTTACTCAAAGTTCTCAAAATAGAGTGACATGTATTTCTCATAGCAAAAAATGGGTGAGAAACAATTAACATGTCTATAAATATAAGTGAAAGGTTTGAGATAATTGAAGGCTTAATCCTTTCCTGTTTGTCCCAGGAAATAAGGGATTAACTCTGGCACCTTTAGCTAGGATATACTTAACAATAGATAATTAATTGCAGGTAAAAATGAAAATGACTTACATATGACAGAAGTGGTCTAGATAATGATTTTATAATAATTTTCAATAAAATATATAGACTATTTGTATAAAGAGAAAAATATGATAAATTGTGCAGATTTAGTATTTGCTCTGGTGAAATGCTTCCCCTTCTCCTAAATTGATTTGTCCTCAAATCAAAAATTGAGGTGCAATATAAACATCATACAAACAATTATGGACATATAGACATGTACAGGAATGAAATAGGTATAAGATATCAATGACCATGAAATGTTTTGTATATTGTAAGTTGCATACTTGATTAAAAAAACCAAAACAACTTAGTTATGATAATGAGCATCTTATATTGTCAATGAGAAGTCACTTAGTATACAAATCGTTTAGGCAATACAGATTTGATAAGATGTATAGTGACCTCCTATAATAACACATATTATATTGAACAAAAAAAAATAAGCAATCAAAATGAACTAAAAAATATGTATATATATATATCAGTATGAACCTATCACAATCATACGGTATATGTAATACAGTGTTGCATGATTGGAATATAGTTTCAGATTAGGTTAATTTGTAAAAATAGAGTATGTACAGGTATATGAAAATTACATATGTACATTATAACTACCCGGTACCGGAATTGTATAAACGAAACAAAAAAAAATACATGATATGGCCAGTATCATGTATATACATAGCATGAAATATTGCATAACATACATATAATCTTCTCAGGGTAAAAGAGAATTTTTGCCAAATGCAAACAAAATCATTTGATAGTAAATATTGAAGTACTGAAGTACAATAATGTGTATAGATATTTATAAGATCACCATCTTAATAACTGACACATTTAGAAAGAGAAAGATCATGAGCATCTATCTGGAAGTTGGGAAAATTTAATAAAGTCTTGAAAAAGTATAAATTCACTTTGGCTCTTGCATTTTGACGATAACATCAAAAAATAATTTGAAATGTGATGATGATGTTACATTGTTCATTTGGAGAGAATTATTCTGATATTGATAACACAATGTTCTTTGATTGTTCTGAGTTGCAAGGAGAAATTGGTAGTTCTGGACGTCAGAGTTATGACAATGTGACACTATATCAATTGTTCTTGAAATCAAATGTAATGTGATGATGATCTGTAAGGAGCTGGACATCGGTTAGGTAATGAACGATGATGGGCTGTTCTAGATCTGGACATCGGTTAGGTACTGAACGACGATGACTGTTCTGGACATCTGTTAGGTACTGAATGACGATGACTGTTCTGGACATCGGTTAAATGAATGACGATGACTGTTCTGGACATCAGTAAGGTAATGAACGACGATGACTGTTCTGGACATCGGTTAGGTAATGAACGACGATGACTGTTCTGGACATCGGTTAGGTAATAAATGACGATGACTGTTCTGGACATCGGTAAGGTAATGAATGACGATGACTGTTCTGGACATCGGTAAGGTAATAAATGACGATGACTGTTCTGGACATCGGTAAGGTAATAAATGACGTAGGGACGTTGTTTAACACTGATAATCACAGGTAGAGTTGTAATTTAACTGGCTGATTCTCTGCATTTGTGAACTTCTGTTTTGAGTGTTTGTAAATAGGAGAGCAATACATCTGCTGGTATATCTTGAGAAAGTGACATACTTGAAAATAATTCCCCATTTGGATGCATGAGGTGATACCTAGCGGTTTTCTTGTTCCTGTCAAGAGACGCAACATATACTGTAGTTTTTGGTGTCCTCTGTATAAGGTTCACATCTGGTTGTTTCTTAGTGTCAAAAAATTTCTGCTGTTTGATTCGTTTCTTGCGTCGTCCTTTGGCTGTATAAAGTCTGTGAAATTCCTCTTTTAATTCTTTTGGAATTTTACTTCCATCTTCCGATAAAGTCTTCGGTATTCCTGAGAATTTGACTTTGTATATGGGAGCACCTCGATACAGACTATACTCTAGTAGTTTCTCAATGGACTCTGGCTTGAACTGTTCTGTCCTTGTCATCTGCTGAGGTTTGTTCTGTGCAGGATTTTGAGACTGTCTTGCAGGAGGTTGATCAACTACAGGTGTTGGATTGATGTGCTGATTTGTGTTCTGATCCTGTGTAGAATTGTCGTGTTGTGTAGGCATGTTGTACATAGAATCATTGTCAGCATTATCCAAGGAATTATCATGTTTAGCATTTGAATTGTGATTGTTGTGAGTTTGATGATTGTTGTTTTGGCTAGAATGAATTTGCCTATCCCTGTTGTCAGACGGACGATTTGGTTGATTTTGCCTAGGTTGTGTGTTGTCTAGTTGCTGTCCATCAACGAGTTGGTCATCATTCTGAGACTGGTCATCCATTTCTTCAGGATTCAGAAGGATGTCTTGATATTCTGGCAACAGGTAGTTTGGTCTTTCTGTTGGACTGTGGTATGGTTTCAGTCTTTTGGCATGGACAAGTGACTTCATTGTTTTGCGTTCCAGGTCTTTCCGAAGCTTGTATGTGTTGTTTGGTCCTTCTTGGATGACTGTGTAAGGTCCAATCCATTTCTGTTGAAGTTTTGGTGATGTTTCTTTTGGAACATAACTGCAGTAAAGCCAGACTCTTGATCCGACCATAAATTCTGGTTGTTGAGCTTTCTTGTCATGTTGATATGTATACTTTTGTTGCTGTTTCCTTATGTTCTCCGCTGCAATGTCCCTGCATATTTGAAGTTGCTCAATTGTCCTTGCTAAGTGCAGTCTGGGTTCAGGTGGCAAAGTTGGTTTAGGTGTCAAGGCAACATCTATCGGAAGTCTCATTTCTTGTCCAAACAGGAGATAATATGGTGAGAATTGTGTTGATTGTGTAGCTGGTGTTGATCGATAGGACATCATAACAGCCGGAATGAATTTTACCCAATCAGTTTGGTCTTTGCAGTATGATCTTAGAGTTTGTAAGATGTATGAATTCATTCTCTCACATGCAGCATTAGTCTGTGGATGGTATGAACTTGTATGATGTCTTGTCACTTCAAATAAGCTACAGAGTGCTTGTACAAGTTTGGACATGAAGTTTTGGCCTCGGTCACTTACTAATGTCCTTGGGGCTCCGTATCTGGCAAATATTTCCTCAAACAGTACCTTGGCTACTTCTGCTGCTTCCATTGATTTTAAGAAAATGCCTCACACCACTTGGAGTAGCTGTCCACAACTAGAAGTAGGTATCTATGTTTGTCAGGTGTAATGGGTAATTCCAAGAAGTCCAAATGTCATCTGGAAAATACATCTTCTATAGGAAGTGGTCGTAATGGAACTGGCTTTTGGTGAGTTGAACGTTTGGACTGTTGGCAAGTTTCACAGGTCCTGACATACTTTTCAACATCAGCATACATGTTTGGCCAGTAGTACTTTGCTCGAAGGGCTGCGTAAGTGCGTTCCTGTCCTTGGTGTCCTCCTCCAGCAATGCAATCGTGGTATGATACCAGAAGATCAAGTCGCAGTGGTTCAGGAACACAAAGTTGTTTAATGAGGCTTTGGTTTGCAGGTAAACCTCGTGCACGTTCTTTGTAAAAGTGGTATAGTAATCCATCAACAGGTTCGTAATGGTAGGCTTGAGCAACAAGTGATCTTGCAAGTTTGTTGTTTTCTGGAACGTTTCCTGTTTCTATATAGTCGATAATGGAATGAAAGTTTGGACACACTTGTTGTAGTTGTCGAAGCGTTTGGTTGTTAATGATATCGTTGTTGTCTGCGTTGCTGTTGTTGCCGTCTATAACTAATATGGCTGGAGGAATGGGCCTAGTGTCTGATGAGTATTCAAATGTTACAGCAGTGTGTTGTTTGGTGTCAAGTTGTAAGGTTCCAATGGTAGGAAGATCTTCTGACTCCGAGAAGATGTCAGTTTCTGTGACTGGATACTGCTGTCTGGACAAAGCATCTGCAACTTGGTTATTCTTGCCTGGCTTGTGTACAATCCTGAATTTGTATTGCTGCAGAAACATTGCCCAGCGTCCTAATCGACCATTGGCATCTTTGTTGTTGTCCAAAAACCGTACGGTGATGTTGTCCGTGAAAACTGTAAATTCGGAGTTGGTGAGGTAGGCCTTAAAGTTTTTGATAGCTTCTATAAGGGCTAAACCTTCCTTATGATTAATGTGCTAGCGCTTCTCTGGATCTCTAAGAGCACGTCCACCATAGGCGATAACATTCTCTAATCCGTTTGAGTTGCGTTGAGACAGGACATATCCAATGGAAAGGTCTGATGCATCTGTTGATAGAATGAATGGCCTATTGAAATCTGGAAATGCCAGTATGGGTGCCGATGTCAGTATGTGTTTTAATTCCTTGAACGCGGATTCTTGTTCCCGAGACCATGTATATTTTTCATCTTTCTTCAGCAATGATGTCAAAGGTGCGCAAATCTTAGAGTAGTCTTTTATAAATCTCCTGTAGTAGTTGCACATCCCTAGGAAAGATCTCAGCTGTTTTGTGGTTTTCGGTCTGGAATAATTTGCAACGGCTGCTGTTTTGCTCTGGTCAACTTGAACTCCATCCTCTGAAATAATGTGTCCAAGATATTTTACAGCCTTGGCAGCAAAATGGCACTTGGTGGGTTTTAATGTCAAATTGGCTTGTCTAAGTTTTTTAAATACCAAATCCAAATGATGTAAGTGTTCTTTGAATGACTTTGAAAATACTAAAATGTCATCGATGTAGATTAGGGCAATCTTCCAGTTGAGTTCCCGTAAAACCTTTGTCATGAGCATCTGGAATGTGGCTGGTGCATTGGTGAGGCCAAATGGTAACCGCTTGAATTGAAAAAGGCCTTGGTGTGTAATGAATGCCGTCTTGTGCTTGGTCTCTTCATCAAGGGGAACTTGCCAGAATCCACTTGCTAAATCTAATACACTGAAGATGCTGGATTTGGAATCTGCCACAGTATCGAAGACTTCGTCAAGTTTTGGAATGGGAAATGACGTTAACTCAGTGACACGGTTTAGTGCTCTATAGTCCACAGCAAATCTGTATTGTCCATTTGATTTCTTAACAAGTACGATTGGACTTTGGTACGGTGAAACTGATTCCTCAATGATGTCATGTTGCAGCATAGTTTTCAGATGCGTTTCTGTTTCCAGCCTCATTTGTGGTGTTTGTGTATATCTGCACGTTTTGACAGGCTTGTCTGTTGTGGTATGGATTGTGTGATGATGTATATTTGTTTTGCCTAACTCTGATGGGTCTTTAGCAAAAACATCTCTGTTATGACCTATGAGTGATAATAACTACTGTCTCTGAACTGTCGATAATGAAGAGTTATCTACTTTGACTCCAAGGTCTTCAGCGACAGAGATTGGATCTGTATCATTTGCATGTTTGTCTTTGTCATTGGTGTCCTCTATTGATGTTATAGAATGTTTTTCAATGTGAAAAACTTTTGCCATGACTGTGTTAGGCTTGATAATGACGGACTCATTGGTTGGGTTTAAAGCTCTGTAGAAAACTCTATTGTTGTGAATTTTGTCAATGCATCTACCACCTAAAATCTGTTTGTTAGTAAGTGCACTGACTGGTTCAAGAATAACATTAGAGCCTTTGCCTACTTTAGAAACTCTAAGTGGAATGATGCTTTCTTTGTAAGGTTCTAATTCGATCATAGATTCAGTACGAGCGAGTGTGCTATGTTTCTCAATACTGTCCCTATTTGTATATAATGAAGTGATAGTGATGTTGTTTTGAAATGATACAACTTTTTCAGAGTAGTTGATATTTGCTCTGTGTGTTTCCAAGAAATCTTGTCCAAGAATTAGTTGTTGTGGTAATGTTTGTAGGATGTGAAAAGTATTGTTCATTTTTAATCCATTTACATCTATGTCAAGGTCGATTTGACCTAGGACCTTATGTGATGTTCCACAAACTCCCATGATATGTGTAATGTGTGAAGGCAAAAGGCCAGGTTTGTGAATAACCTTGCGTAATAATTGGGAATTAATTACTGATACATTTGCACCTGTGTCTACTAAGGCATTAACATGTAAATTTCCTAAATTTACTTTAATTTTATTGCCATTATTGAGAGCAGTTTCTATGGATGCTACATATGCATTTAGAGGATTTGACGACTCCATTTTGATAGGTTAATCTAGGGTTTAGCCAATATCTTTATAATTGTGAATAATAAATAACGTTTCACATTAGTTCAATAAATATGAAAAATTATGTGTCACATGTGATATAAAGTGGCTGTACTCACCCAATACGCAGTATGTGGAAATATTATTCTCTCTTCTTGGTCTTGATGGCCGTTTCTCCAGAACTTTCCTTTATACTGATGATTATAGTCTTGATCCTCCGAAAACACTTGGTATTTTTAGACGTCCATCAGAAATTCAACACATTACATGGTAACCGAAACACGGATTACTCCACCACACTGTGACCGGAGCCCTGGTCGGATTGGGCAGGTCACGTTAGAATTGATGTTGTAGTAGTTCGTCATGATATGGGGGAATTAGCGGGGCTCAATTAACACATAGTATATGATACGAATGTTGATTTACAGATGAGAGGAATTATTACACATGATCCAATGATAATACACAATAGTCACAAATATATATACAGTTGAAGTCGTAGGGGAAAGTCAAGTCACCATGATGAATTAGTCAATTAATGCTATGTATCCGTAATAAACTTCATATAAACTCCAGTAAGTAGTGGTAAAATCCAAATATAAGAATCTCTGACTCTATACTCCTAACTGAACTCTCCAACTCACTCATTAACTAACTGATGTATCTCCTTTTTATAAGAATCATATCCCTATTCTAAATTCTAGTGACAGGTGGCAATTGCCTTTTTACTCAAAGTTCTCAAAATAGAGTGACATGTATTTCTCATAGCAAAAAATGGGTGAGAAACAATTAACATGTCTATAAATATAAGTGAAAGGTTTGAGATAATTGAAGGCTTAATCCTTTCCTGTTTGTCCCAGGAAATAAGGGATTAACTCTGGCACCTTTAGCTAGGATATACTTGACAATAGATAATTAATTGCAGGTAAAAATGAAAATGACTTACATATGACAGAAGTGGTCTAGATAATGATTTTATAATAATTTTCAATAAAATATATAGACTATTTGTATAAAGAGAAAAATATGATAAATTGTGCAAATTTAGTATTTGCACTGGTGAAATTACCTAAAACCCGACTCGGGATTGGTCAAACCCACTGAACAAAGTTCTGACTTTTTCACGAAACCTGCCCATACGAATTAAGGTATGATTCTAAACAGATTTTTTTGCGCATATATGTTAATGTATTTATTTATTGCATTATGTCTGAAATCGATCGTGGGACTTAATGCACATTAACCATACCATTGCTTATAATAATTATTTGTCAATATCTACTGCGATTTAGCGTACTTACAATATGAATAATGCACGTGTCAGACGAAAAAAATGAGACTTAAGATGTCCATATCTAATCCAAATAGTAGATTTCGAGTATCAAAATTAGAAAACTTCCGAATAGCCAATGTCGTGCTGCGTTAATGTCTATGCCTGTATCCTGCAGTAACTAAAACGTGTGGTCAACCCTGGCGAAAGAAGGGCTGACCATATCGTCGGTAGCTGGCACTCACAGCTGTCTTCTGTCTCTCTCAGAGTGTCTTTTATCTTTTTCATCAGGACCCTTATTTAACCACACGGCCCTAACTCAAAAAATTTAATCTATTATCGTCTGGATATCAAATTGCTGTTTAAGTACCTTCATATTTTCCTTTCTAATATATATCTGAGAACACACAATTTGTAACTTTTAGTAGTTCTACTTATATTTGAATCGAGCTGTAACTGCATATAACTAATATATTAAATTCATACATATAAATGTTCAAATATTTTAAGATTTGATATTTTTGATAAAACTTTGTACAAATTATACGAGAAACTTATGTCATCGTTATATTTGGTATATTATCTGCGTGCCGATAATATAAAATCGGCAAGCCTCTGTTCATTCCGATTTCAGTGGATGTATATTGTATCCAATCAAATTACGAAAAGTACCTTGATTGGTATCTAATTGACTCTGCCCCTTGTCATCACTTCTCTCACCGAATCTTGGCAGCTACCCAACTTCAGGAATATTGAAGAGTTTTATGTGCCGCCACGTGATCATTTGTGGGCACGCGTACCCAACTTCAATGACAAGCGGCCTTATAAATAATATGAGAGACGCCATTTCTTTTTAGGGAGGGACATTTATTTGAGAGTTGAACACTGTTTGGCAGGAAATATATACCTTTGCACCCTAAAGATATTTGGTATGGTCCAAGACTAGCACGTGGGGTGGCACATTTGTGTTAGATAAATCATTGCTGTTTGACAAATTCGGACGTACATACTATTACTTACTCAAATCATGGATGTTACCTTTATTTAGTAACAGCTGATGCTTCAAAAGTTTAAGGGTCTATACAGGAGGTAATTAAAACATATTTGTGTAATCTTTTAACATTGTGAAGCATAAATGATGCCGTTCACCCTAAGTGCCGATATGCATGGCCAGTCTGAACCCTGTCAGCAAAGGTTTATGTTAGACATTGTAAATAAGATGAATATTGAATTACTATCATAATGGTTTTCTTCTCCACTGGCCATTCGATATCTGAAATAGAACAAAAATTATTTAGCAAGGATTTATACGATCAATTAGCTGTTCGGTAAAAAATAAACAAGAGACAGTCAGTGTATTATAATTTAATAGTTTCAAAATTAATCCTGTTCATCTCTTCAACAGTTATGCATCACGATGTTAATTTGGTAGTTTCTTCTTCAATCTTCTCTGGTGCTACAATTAATTACTACATAATTAACAATCTAAAAGGTTCTGCAAGGTAAGTGATATTTTTATCCCCCGCCCAACGAAGTCTTATGGTCTAGTAGTGCCTTTTGCTATTTCTAGGTTTTCTTTTTTTGCATATTTTCCGTAACCATGGAAACATTGCTGAAAATATCACATTTTTGTACCAGGTTCGTTTCCGGAGCATAACTCTAAAACCAGAAGAGATATTTTCACGAAACTTCATAGGCACATTAGTCTTATGGTCTAGTAGTGCCTCTTGCTATTTTTAGGTTTTCACTTTTTGTACTTTTTTCTGTAACCATGGAAACATTGCTGAAAATTGCAGATTTTTGTGTAAGAATTGTTTCCGGAGCACAACTCTAAAACCAGCATGGATAATTCCATGAAACTTCATAGACCCATTGTTCTTATGGTCTAGTAGTGCCTTTTGCTATTTTTAGGTTTTCACTTTTTGTGCTTTTTTTTCTGTAACCATAGAAACATTGCTGAAAATATCATATTTTTGTAGCAGGTTCATTTCCGGAGCATAACTCTAAAACCAGCATAGATATTTCCACGAAACTTCATAGACACATTCTTTTTATGGTCTAGTAGTACCTTTTGCTATTTTTAGGTTTTCATTTTTTGCACTTTTTCCGTTACCATGGAAACGTTGCTGAAAATATCATGGTAAATGGTAAATGTTACTTTGCAAAACTCCACCCATCTTTGTGTATATAGTCTAATATAAATGTCAAGGCTTTATACCTGATTCAACAATTGCAGCCCCGCTCTACTTGAATTCTACTTCATCACATGTCAAGGTCACTGCGGAACCACATGAGATAGCGCTAGCTAGCTGGACTTCAGTGCGCGGTTATCTTGCCTTTCAGTACACACGTGGTTTTGCTCTGCTCCCTATCAGCGAGGAAGCAGTTTTTTCATAATGGCTACTGGCCTTGATGAGGATGCTCTACTGGGGCCCTCAGACCACGACAATGTCGTTTCGTCTTTGCAGCCTTGTTTTGACAAACTGCAGTATTCATTAAATTCCATTGCTACTGGCATGGAAAAAATGGGCCAGGCTTGGCAAACGTTGGCTAATAAAGAGTCAATACAGAAACCCTCTACTGGGGGCTCAAACGATCATACTCCGATTCCGATTCTGATGAGGAGCCTATGTCAGTTTATGATGACGCAGATGATGTAAATAGCCTCATAAACGATACAAGTATTTCTGATGCTAATTGTAATAATCAAGAATCAGAGCTTGATACCTCCATCCTCGATGAAGCTGAAGCTTCAATGGACGGGGATGAGGAGTGTGACCCCAAAATTGGCTAATATAGCCAATAAAGCATTTTCCTGCACTATGAATATTGATATCATAAAGAAAAAGCAGGAAACATATCCAAGGCGGAAAAATTGTGAGCGGCTTGTTGTTCCTCAAATTAATAAGGAAATATTCAGACGTTTGAGGAAGCAGCATGGCTTTATTAAAAAGCGCGACTTACGTTTTATGAACGTACAGCGGGCCATAACAAAAGGGGCATCAGCGGTGACTCGTATGGCCAATGATTTACTCGTTGGAGAGAAAACAAGTAGGACGAATGAGTACATCAAAATTTGTACAAATGTTTTATCCCTTCTGGGGCATGCCAACACAACACTGTCCCACAATCGTCGGGAATTGCTGAGACCAGTTCTGAAAAGTGATCATGTCGGTCTGTGTGACAATAGCGTTCCAGTTACTAACTGGTTATTTGGGGATGATCTCCTCAAAACTGTAAAGGAGGCACGACAATCTATTGGTGTGGGAAGAGAATACAATCAGCAGTACTCTTCAAAAAACTGGAAAAGATCGGGGGATTACAACTCCTCCAATCACAACAAACAACACAACCAGACACCAAAGAACAACTTCCACAAAAAGAAGAAGTAAATGGAAGTACCTGTACCATAGAGATGAATGTGTCATCTCAGCAGGTAAATACTGATTTTGATAATTTTGTGTGATAATAACTAGGAAACAATCTGTGGAAGACATAGCGACTTTCACAGGTGGGAGAATAGTTAATTTTTTGAATCACTGGAAGTCACTGACATCTGATCAGGAAATACTTTCCACTGTGAAGGGTTTGGAAATTGATTTTATTTCAAAACCTGTTCAACAAAATAAGCCAAGATGTCATTCTTTTTCTGATAAAGAAGCAGAGGCAATTTCAACAGAAATATCAAATTTGATTCGGAAAGACGTGATTATAAAAACTTTCCATGAACATGGTGAATTTATATCACCTATACTGTTTTTCATGCATCAAAAACAAAAAAATTGTTTTTTTTTTTTTTTAAAAAACTCGATAAGAAAGTTTCATTGACAACAAGAGACAGGAAAAAAAAAAAAAAAAAAAAACACAATTTCAGGTCCATCAACCCCTATCTGAGTGTAAAAAATTGGGCATTTAGTGTCTAGTTTGCCCAAAAACACTTTTGTTTTACCCACAATTAAAAAAACGAAAAATCTCAAACCAAAAAACTAGCTAAAAATTTTGAAAAATTCCAAAAAAAATTAAAGCTGAAAAAAAAAACATAAAAAAAAAATATCAAAACAAAAAAAAAAAACACGGTCAACCAGACCTCAACTTGAAAAACAACCCAAAAAAAAAAAAAACCCCTCAATTACCTGCAATTTTTCCCCAAAAAAGCCAAACAAAAAAAAAAAAAACCATTCACCCAAATGGAAAAAAAAAAAAAAAATAAAAAATCCGGGAAAAAATAGTTTTTCAAAAAAAAAATGTAATGCTAAAAATAAAAAAAAAACAAAAAACCCCCCCCATATCATTTTAAGTTTAAGTTTTACCACATTAAAAAAAAAAAACAAAAAAAAAACCAAAATTAAAAAAAAAAACAAAACTGAGTGGAAAAAAAAGGTTTTTTTCGAGAGATCAAAAAAAAACATTTCAATTTCAAAACAAACCCATCAAAAAAAAAAAAACCCAAAAATAAACCCCCATGGAAACAAAAAAAACAAACCCTTAAAACAAAACTAAAACCTGGTTTAAAATCTAAAAATAAATTCCAAAAAAAAAACTACCCAAAAATTAAACAAAAAAAAATAAAAAAAAAAAAAAAAAAAACCCCTTCCCAAACCAAAAAACCCATAAAAAAAACAAACCCCACCAAAATGCTTAAAAAACCACTGTTGCTAAAAAAAAAAACAGTTACCCAAAAACTTCATCCAAAAACCACCAAAAAAAAAAACTTTTTTTTCTGGTTTGTCATTTAAAAAAATCGAGGGTCAAACCCAAAAAACCAAAAAAAAAAATCAACCAAAAAAAAAAAAAAAAAAAACCCCCCCCCCCTACGAAAAAACACCCCCAAACAAAATCTTACCTCAAAACAAATTTTAGCAAGTTTCTGGCCACCCAAAAACACTTCCAAAAAAAAAAAAAATGTAAAAAAAAAAAAAAAATGTTGAAAAAAAAAACCTGACAAAAAAAAACAAAAAACCAAAAAATAAATCCCCACTAACATTTGAAAGTTCAAAAAAAAAAAAATTTCAAAAAATAAAAAAAAAAAAAAAAATGATAACTAAAAAAACCAAAATAAACCCATAAAAAACCCACACTATCCAAAAAAAAAAAAAAATCAAATCATAAAACAAAAAAAAAAAAAAACCCACAAATCCCAAACCCCCCCATTCGGCATCCACATCTGCTTCAAAAACAACCCAGTATCAAAAAAAAAAAACCAAATGGCCTAAAAAAAAAAAAAAAACTTTCCAAAAAAATTTCTAAAAAAATAAAAAAAAAAATCGTGGTGACAAAACAAAACTGACATTTTTAAAAAAAAAAACCCAAAACTTTTTATTGGTGTATAATAAACCCATAAAAATTTTTTTACCAAAACCCCCCCCTAATTTTATCAAAAAAAAAAAAACTGAGCAACACAATACCTAATAACAAAATCCTAACAAACAAAGAAAAAAACATAAAAAAACACAGTAAAAAACACAAACAAAAAAAGACAACACAAACACACAAAAGCGAATAAACTAAAAGAATCACAACAACACAAACAAAAATAAAATGAAAACCACACAAACAATAAGCAAACAAAAAAAAACAATAAAACAAAAC